>NC_089013.1:92752-193744 GCF_963932015.1 Anas acuta | reverse complement strand
GTTCAGGGTCCTGGGGGGGGGACACTGGGTCCGGGGGGGCATGGGGGTCCAGGTCCCCTAGGGAGGGGGGGCTCAGTTCCCCGGGGGGGTGAATGGGGACACCCGGGTCTGCCCCCTCCCCCCCACCAAGCTGGGGGGTGATGGGGGGGGGCCCAGGTGACCTCCCCCCCCCGTGTTCCCCCCCCACGCCCTGCAGCAACCTGGGGAAGTCGGGGCTGCGGGTGTCCTGCCTCGGCCTGGGTGAGGGGGGGCATGGGGCGGGGGGGGGAGAAGGGTTGGGGGGGGCAAGGAAAAATGGAGGGGGACAGGAACAAGGGGAGCAGACAGGGACAAGGGGGGGGCAAGGGACAAGGGGGGGGGCAAGGGAAAATGGGAAGGGACAGGGACAAGGGGAGGGGGACAAGGACAAGGGGGGGCAAGGACAAGGGGGAGGTCAAGGGACATGGGGGGGCAGGGGAAAAAAGGGGGGGGCAAGGGAAAATGGGGGGGGACAAGGGGCAGTGTGGGGGGGTCTGGAATGTGGGACTGAGGTCAATGGGGGCAATTGCAGGGGGTGGGGGCAATGGGGGGGGGCAGATTTTTTTTTGGGGGGGGGGGGACCAATTTTGGGGGGGGTTATTCCCAGCTCTGACCCCCCCTTCCGCCCCCCAAGGTACCCGGGGCACGTTTGGGGCCCAGATCTGCGATGAGGTGAGCCCCCCCCCCCCCTAAATTGCATCCCCTCCACAAATTACCCCCCTCCCCAAATTACCCCTTACCCCATAACTTGCCCCCCCCAGGCAGCAGAGCAGGTGCTGAGCGCCGCCTTCGAGGCCGGCGTGAATTTGTTCGACACTGCGGGGGCTTCGGGCAGGTACGGCCGGGACCCCCCCCTATTGGGGACTCCCCCATATCCTCCCCCCCCCCATATTGGAGACTCCCCAGGATCCCATTTTGGGGGGGCGCACAGGACCCAGCCCCCCAGTTTTCTCCTTCCCCCCAGGGCAGAGCAGATGCTGGGCAATGTCCTCAAGAGCAAAGGGTGGAGGTGAGGGGGGGGGCGCAATTTATTTTTTGGGGGCGGGGCTGCAGTTGGTGATTTGGGGTTGGCTCTGGGAGGATGCTGGGGGTGAGGGGGGGGTTCCCTAAGTGTTGTGGGGCAAGGAGTTGTTGGGGAGGGGCATGTTATAGGGGTGGGGGGCCCCCAGGGTGCTTTGGGGCAAGGTTTGGAGTCTGGATGGGAGTTGTTTTGGGGCTGGGGGGTCTGTGGGTGCTGACCCCCCCCCTTCAGTTATCTCCCCCCCCCCCAGGCGCTCCAGCTACGTCATCACCACCAGGATCTGCTGGGGGGGGCAGTGAGTACCCGCAAGGCACTGGTGGGGGATATGGGGCATAAGGGGGGGGCTGTGGGGGTAGTTATGGGGCAGTGAAGGGGGGGGGCTGTGGGGCACACAGGGGGGGCATATAGGGCAGGTGGGGGCATCTATGGGGCATGGGGGGGACTATGGGGCAGGAGGTTGGTTAAGGGGCAGGAGGGGGGTGTCTGGGGTAGGAGAGGGGCTATGGGGCACAAATGGATGTTTATGGGGCAGGTGCGAGGGGCTATGGGGCACAAGGGGGGTGTCTATGGGGCAGGAGGGGGCCTATGGGACAGCAGGGGTTGGTGTGGGGCAGCCGTGGGGTGACGCCGTCTCCCCCATATCTCCCAGGGCCGACCGGGGGCTCTCACGGAAACACGTCCTGGAGGGTGAGCTGTGGGGCGGTGCTGTGGGGCAGGGCGGTGCTGTGGGGCAGGCAGGCTGTCCGGCTGTCCATCTGTCCGTCCGTCCATCCGTCCACCTGTCCACCTGTCCGTCCGTCCCCACCCAGGCCTCCGGGGCTCCCTCCAGCGGCTGCAGCTCGACTACGTCGACGTCGTCTTCGCCGGGCCCCGCCCGGGCCCCGCCCAGACTGAAGGTAGGCCCCGCCCACACCCAGACCACACCCACTCAGGCCCCTCCCCCTCCTCCTTAAGCCCCGCCCCTCGCCCCCCCCAGCCCCCCCCCTCCCCTGTCCCTATGGGCTCCCAATGCTCAGGCCCCGCCCCCCTCAACCCCACCCCTTTGGGCCCCACCCCTTTAGGCCCCGCCCCCCAGACCCCACCCCCTTAGGCTCCTCCCCCCTCGGGCCCCGCCCCCTCAGGCCCCGCCCCTCACCTCTCTCTCTTCGCCCCACAGGGCCCGACCCGACCCTGCGCCTCCTGCGGCTGGAAGGTACCTGGGGGAGGGGGGGGGGCTGGGACCCCCGTAGACCCCCCGTAGCCCCCCTGGGCCCCGTTAGCACCCCCAGCCCCCTCCCGACCCCATAGCACCCCCAGCCCCCCCCTGATGCCCTCAGTAGGCTCCAGAGTGAACGCCCCGGGGCTGTGTCCCCCCCCAGAGGCCGTGCGGGCGCTGAGCGACGCCGTGGAGCAGGGGCTGGCCCTCTACTGGGGCACCGCGGGCTGGGGGCCCGCCGACGTCATGGTGGGCCGCGGGGGGGGCATGGAGGGGTGGGGGGACTTGGGGGGGGACATGGGATATGGGGAGGGTAGGGACATGGGGGGGGCGGGGGAGATGGGGACGTGCAGGGGATGTGGGGATGGGGGGGGCAAGGGGATGGGGGGGACATGGGGGGGACATGGGGGGGACATGAGGACACGGAGGGTACACAGGCACATGGGGGGACACAGGGACATGGGGGGGACACGGAGGGGACATGGGGGGCACACAGGGATGGGGGGTGATGTGGGGACATGGGGACATATGGGATGTGGGGGGACATGGGGGGGACAGGGAGATGGGGACATGGGGGGTCAGGGGACATGGGGGGGCATGGGAGATATGGGACATGGGGGGTACACAGGGAGGGGGGGTGACGTGGGGACATGGGGGACGTTGGGACATATGGGACGGTGGGGACACAGAGGGGACATAGGGACATTATGGGGACATACGGGACGGGGAGGACATGGGGGGGACACTGGGACACATGGGACTGGAGGGCAGGGGGGAAACTGGGGGGGACAAGGGGGGACATTGGGATGGGGGGGGCATGAGGCTATACGGGATGGGGGGCCATACTGGGGGCCCTGGGGCCATATGGGGGCGGGGGGGACCATGGGGAGGGTCACAGGGTCCTGCCTGGGGGGGGGGGTCAGGCGGTGACAGCCCCCCCCCCCCCCAGGAGGCGTACGCGGTGGCCCGGCAGTGCAACCTGGTGGCCCCGGTGTGCCAGTGGGCGGAGCTACCACCAGAGCCCCGCCTCTTCCGACAGATCGGTGGGGGGGGGGGGCACCTGTGGGGGGTCTGTGGGGTGGGCGGGGTTCTATGGGGTGGGGGCACCCATAGGGGATATATGGGGTGGTGGGTGCACGGTTGGGGGGGGCTATGGGGTAGCGGGTCTATGGGGTCAGGGGCAAATGGGGGGGGTTGGGCAGGGGGGTTCTGTAGGGTGGGGGCTCATAAGGGGGTCTATGGGGTGGGGGGCGGTCTATGGGGGGGCACCCATGGGGCAGTTCTAGGGGTTGGGAGCATATGGGGGGGTCTATTGGGTGGGGGTTCTATGGGATCAGGGGCACATGGGGGGATTGGGGAGGGGGTTTCTGGAGGGAACTCTATGAGGTGGGGGCACGGGGGGGGGCAAGTGTGGGGGTCTGGGGGTTTGGGGACGTGGGTTTGGGGTCCGGGCTCACCCCGTGCGCCCCCAGGCCTGGGAGCCGTCACCTGGTCCCCGGTGGCCCCCAGCCCAGATGAGGAGCTGCTGCCCCACGGCACCCCCCCAGGCAAGGTAAGGGCCCCCCCGGTGTCCCCTATGTCCCCCCTGTGTTCCCAGTGTCCCCCCCTGTGTCCCCAATGTCACCCCCGATGTCCCCAGGGCCACCAGGTGGAGGAGCTGCAGCCGCTGGCCCAGCGCCTGGGGTGCTCCGTGCCGCAGCTGGCCATAGGTGGGGGGCACGGGGGGGACATGGGGACACTGGGGACATGGGAACGTGGGGGGGGGCATGGGGGATACAGGGGGGGACATGGGAGGGACATGGGGATGTGGGGGAGATGTGGGGACATGGGAGGGGGGACACGGAGACATGGGGGGACATTGGGGGGAAGATGGGGGGGACACTGGGGATGTGGGAAGGGTCCTATGGGACATTGGGGACATGGGGGGGGACATAGGGGCCATGGGGGGGCATGGAACAGGGGGGCATTGGGGGACATGGGGCCATGGGGGGGCCACGATGTCACATGAGGACACGGGGGGGAACATGGGGGGGGCTCATGACGTCACACAGGGACACTGGGGGGGGGCACATGGCGACACGGGGGGGTCTCACCATGTCCCCCCCCCCCAGCCTGGTGCCTGCGCGCCGAGGGGGTCAGCGCGGTGCTGCTGGGGGCCGCCAGCCCCGAGCTCCTCCGCGAGCAGCTGCGGGCCCTGCAGGTGAGGCTGGGGGGGGGCGGCCCCCCCCTCATTATCCCTCCCCATTACCCCTCTCCTAATTATCCTCCCCCTAATTAACCCCCCCAATTACCCCCCCCTCCCCCCCAGGTGCTGCCCCTGCTCTCCCCCTCCCTCCTGCAGGAGCTGCAGGGCCTCCTGGGGGCCGCTTAGGCCACGCCCCCCTCCCACCTGATTGGTCCGATCCTGCATGAGCCCCGCCCCTCCTCTGGGGCTGGGCCACGCCCCCTGCCGCGGGGCTCTGGCTCAGCGCCGCAACCAATCCCAGCCCCGGAGTGAGGCGCGGGGGCGGAGCCAGCAGGCGGAGCCCCGCCCACATCTGGGAGCCGCGGTGACCGAGAGCAATAATCCAGCCCCGCCCCTGCACGGCGCCTGGGGGGCGGGCGTCGAAGCACAAGCCCCGCCCCTTCCCCCCCTCCCCACCAATCGCAGCGCTTCCAGGCAGGGGAGGGGCCGCGCTTGGCTCCTCCCCCTTGGCCCCCCAGAGAAGGGGGGTGGCAATAAAGTGGCTTTTCCCAAGGGAGGGGTGGCCGTGGTGTTGAGGGACCCTGGGAGAGTGCTGAGGCGATGGGGAGGCGGGGAGGGGAGGAGGTCTGGGGACCCTTGAGGGGGGGCCTTAGGGATGGTTGCGGGGGGCTGAAGGGGCCCCAGGGGTGTTGGGGGGAAGACCTGAGGGGGTGGGGGAGGGCTGGGGGGGTCTGGAGGCGTTTGTGGGGCAGTCTAGGGTCCCTTGGGGGGTTTGGAGGGGCTTTGGGAGGGGTGCAGAAGATGTCTGGGGGTCCCTGAGAGGTTGCCTTGGGGGCTGGGTGATTTGGGGGGACCTGGGAGGGTTCTGGGGAATCCTGGGGGGGGGGGTTCGGGGGGGTTGTAGTGGTCTTGGAGGCGTTTGGGGGGCAGTCCAGGGGCCTTTGGGGGGTTGGAGGAGCCACGGGGGGATTCGAGAGGGTCCTGGGGATGGTTTGGGGACACCGAGAGGTTGGGGGGCGCCTGAAGGGGCCCTAGAAGGAGTTGGGGAGGTCCTGGGGGTGTTTAGGGGCGCACTGGAAGTGTTTGGATGGGTGTCCAGGGGGTGTTTGGGGGGAGCCCTGAGGGGTTTTGGGTGGGGGCCCCTGGGGGTGTTTGGGGGGTACCTTTTTGGGGTCCCCAGGCTCCGGAGGCGCCTCAGGCTTCCCGCCCTCGCTGAGGCGGCAGCTCTCAGCCAATCAAGGTGCGGCTGCTGCCCGCCCCGCTTCCTGAGTGGCTGCCACTGCCCGCCTCCCGCCATCACCAGCCAATCAGGGGCGAGGGTTTTCCCGCCCACTGCCCCCTCCGCCGCTTTCCCTCCTCTCCCCAATGGCGGCGCTCACGGGCCGCGGCTGAGGCGTTGGAGACCCGCCGCCGCCTCGGGCACGCGTCGCAGCCCTGCTGCAGCCTCCCCGGCCCGCCCACTACCCCGTTTTCACCGCTTTTTCGCGTTTTTCTCTCGGTTTTCATCTTCTCTTCGGTTGTGGGGCCCAGGGGGCAGCGCTGTGAGCAGAGGCGTCCCCTCACAGGGGCTTTCCCCACACGCGCGGCCGCCATGTTGAGGCCAGAGAGGTGCCGCTGGTTTGCATTTGTATTCTCCTTTACAGTTACCCTCCCCCAGAAATAACCGCGGGGGTGGTCTCTGGCTGAGGGGGGGGGCGCTAGAACGCGTGCAGAAGCCACCGTTTGGGGAATTGCAAACCTCTGAAAACCCGAATCTGCTGGGTTTGGTCCTGAGCCGCAGGCTGTGGTGCCTGGCTAAGCCGCATTTGTCGTTTTGGGGAGTGAAAAGCTGAGAAAGGCAGAGAGGGAGCGGGTGAGAAAGGAGGTCACCTTGTGCTTAGGGTGGTTTTCTTCGCTTTTGCTTGTCCTGGGTTATTTGTGGCTGCGTTTGCCGGCTGCCACAGCTGCTCGTCCGTGTGCTCCTGCAGGGCAGCCCCAGCCTTGGGGAGCCAAAAGTTGTGATTCTGGGGGCGGAAAACAGAAAGCAAAAGCTGGCTCTGCCATTTCCAGCCCTCCGTGTCCATACCCAGCACCAGCTCTTCTGTAGCTTTTCCCAGTCAGCAATGAGTGGAGAAGCCCTTTCTTGACCCGTTTTGCCTCCACTGAACAGGGCTTTGCTTGGCAGTAGGAATACGTAGAGAAACGTTCAGGATGTGCAACCATTTTCCCTCGAAGGGATAGGGGGGTGGGGGAGATTTCCCCGTGCTGCTGGTGGCGTCGGTGTCTCTGCGCCTGGGTTGGCAGTGACGCTGGGGTTAAAAAGCGATGTTGAAGAAGTGCAGCAGGTGAGAGGTGTGTGCTGTGTTGTGTGATTTTGAGGGAAAAACTTCCCGAAAGCCCAGCACGTGGCTGGGTCTGCCCTCAGTGCTGCTGATGGGCTCCCTGGGGGCAGTGGGGACCTTCTCTGGGTGCTGGGGGTCCCTGGGGACAGCAGGACCCCTGGGTGGTGGTGGCAGGACGTGGTGTCTGCCCCCAGTGCTGGGCCCGTTCCTGCCCCAGACCATCGGTGAGTGTCCTGAGGTCCCTGTCCCCAGTGTCCCAGCCCACCTGGGTCCCTGGAGGGCTGCACTGCCCTCGTGTGTCAGCAGTTTGGGGTCCCCCAACTGGGAGGTGCTGGGGGAAGCTGTGGTCGATGGAGCCGTTGGGGTGGGAGACACAGCTCTGCTGTGGCCAGGCAGGGTGACAGCGTCGCCAGCGTCACCAGGCGCTGGTCCCCCCTCAGCTGTGCTCCCAGACACCTCCAAGCCCGGAGGTCCCTGCGTTCAGGTTCTGGTTTAGGGTTAGGGCAGAGGTTAGTGCTAGGGGTAGTGGTTTGGGAAAGGGGTTGAGGGGCAAAGTTCTGGGTTGGGGATTATGGTTTGTGACTATTTCTTCAGGATTTAGAGTTGGAGTGCAAGAATACGGGTTAAGTTTGGGGTTTATGCATGGGGTTAAGGGTTAGGGTGAAAGGCTCGAGTTCTGTTTTGGCATTGAGGCATGGCAGGTATCCTTAGGGGAGGGGTTAGAAGGTGTAGGACTGGGTTTTGGGTTGAGATTCTGGATAGGGCTTCCTGTTGGTGGTTAAGGTTTCTGGTTTGGGTTTAGGCATGTGGTTTGGATTTGGGGTTGTTATTTTGAGTTTGGGTTAGCAGTTAGGGTTGAGGAAAGGTAGGGCCTGGGACAGTTAAGAACGAAAGGTGACGGGTGAGCTCATAGAAGGAAGCATTCTGGCACTGGAGCCACGGCCCCAGCGCTGGCGAACTTGATACGGAGCCATTTTGCGCCCTCTGCCCCCCAGGGGAAATCTTAGGTTGACTTTTTAAATGTTTTGCAGCCTGGAAGTTGTCCCCAGAAGGTAGACACGCGCACACCCCCTCAAAAGGAGATGCCCATCTCCTCCGTGGTGCTGAGGCAGCAGCACGTGGAGAGCAAGGGACTGGGCTCCGGTCCTCCAGCGATGGTTCAGGTAAGCCAGCTCTAAACACCCCTTTCCTATTTCCTAGAGGAAAGAGCCTATTTCGTCCTTTCTTCTCTCCCATCGCTTGGTGTCTGAGCAAATTGCTCCCGCTCTGCTCTCCCAAAGTGGCCAGCAGTGAGAAGAGGAGGTAGGGAGGTCTGAGAGGGTGTCAAGACGAGAACATCCTTGCTCCATCTCTCCGAGCAGGGAAGCACCAGGACGAGGCAGGAGGGGAGGGGGCACTGCCACGGCAGAAGGGGAGAAGCCAGCACAGAGGAAGAGCTTTTCCAGGAGAACTGAAGGGGGAGAAGCAGAGCTCCTCCACCAGCTGCTCCTCCCCTGCACCAAGAGCTGCTTGAGAGAGCCTTCTGCCACTGGGATGAGGATCTGGGGGGAGTCGAGGCAAAGTGATGACAGTAGCCCTCAGGGGGAGCATTAAGAAAGCTGCTGGTGAAATAGGGAAGGAAAAGATTTGTGCCCTCAACTCTGCCACTTCCCTCGGGGCTGATGAGTAAAAAGCACTCATCAGAAAGGGTGCAGAGGGCTGCAAAAACACAGTCAGGAAACAGAACAAAAAGAAATAGGAGCAGGTTTGGGGAACAAAAGACAGAGAGAAATGTCAAGGGAAGACGGAAAGCTAA
This sequence comes from Anas acuta, assembly GCF_963932015.1. Taxonomy (NCBI): domain Eukaryota; kingdom Metazoa; phylum Chordata; class Aves; order Anseriformes; family Anatidae; genus Anas; species Anas acuta. The sequence goes on along the minus strand of NC_089013.1, from coordinate 185,209 downwards.
GCAAGGTTAGAGGGTTAGCAGCAAACGGTAGCTGATTCTCTGCTGTGCTGGGAGTTTCAGACGCGGGGCTCAGGGGCAGAAGCATTCAGTACTTGGACTAACCCCACCACCATCAAAGCCTGTAATTTGCCATCAAAAGCCACCGATGAGCATTTACCCAAACAAGGCTAGCCATCAAAAGTTGAAATTCTCGAGCAATAGAATCCCCCTCAAACCCAAGTGAGTCTTAAGTGCCGCAACTGCTGTACGGAATTTTACTTTACAAGCAGAAGCACTTTGAAAAATCATTTTAATTGGCAGGTTCCGTTGTGAAAGCGCAGCCCAGCAGGATGGAAATGGTGCTCTCTTTTTCTCCCCAGCTGCCGTCGCATCCTCTGCTTTCCCCTCCAGGGATGTGCAGGTTTTCTCCACGTTGCTCTGAGGGCAGCTTCCCAGCTCTTGTCCCAGCAAGGGGAGGTTCCTGGCCATGGAGGCCGTGGAGAAGGTCCCTCAGCTGGAAACATCCCTGTGATGGTCCCTCTCCCAGCGCAAGTTTGGGCTGATTGCAGTGCCACGGCTGGAAAATCTTCATGCTCATGGTGTTTAGACTACGTCGTGGACAGACGAGGAGTTGGTCGTCTCTGGCAAGAGGTCGTTGCGTTTTCCTCCAGTATCTCGTAGTCTGCTGTCAGATGGATTTCTGTGAAGGGAGTGAGACTCTGAGCAAAAACCGCTACAGGTTTTTGGGGCTCTTTGCCCACACGCGGACCCCGTGGATGGCTTCAGGTCCCGCCGTTTCCCTCCCTCTGCTCACCCCATCCCCAGACCTGGCCAGCAGCAGGGTTCAGCTCTGCCAGGCCCAGCCACAAAGCCCCTCTCTTCCCACCCGGCCTGGAAACCAGCACCCAGCTGCAAACACACACTCTCCTCTCGGGCCAAGAGCAGCCTCCTGCTTTGTTAGGCCTTCTAAATGCTGCCAAATAACGTGTGTCTGCATGTGTGTGCCTGGTGTGTCTGCATGGCAACAGAAGGGAACTGGAGGGACTTGAGGCTAGCCATGGAGGAGCCCAAGGTTCTGCTTGGATCGAGCCAACCCCCGGCTCAAAACTGAGATCTCGTTGGAGAGGCCCCGCTGTCCCCAGAACTACTTGCCTCCAAGGCTTGAGCCCCCAAAGGAACAGGGATGTGGATCACGCACCTGTTTTGCCACCTCTGACGGCGTTCTTGCAGCTCCGGGCAATCAAAGCTCGGCTCACTGTGGACTGGGCCGCAGCGTCGAGAGCCTGGGTTTGAGCTTTGGCTTTTGGGGATTGATAGAGCCGGCCCCTTGGTCTGTCTGGGTCCCAGACACAGAGGTGTTGGTGGGCTCCTTGGGCGTTCTGGCTGTAATAGGATAAGGGCCCCGCTCCACGTACAAAGCTTTGACATGCGATGTTTTGCGCTTCTTGGGCAAACTGGGTCTAATAGGCAATGGCGTAGAGGACCCGAGTTGGAGATTTGGTGGTTGCAGATGCTCAGAGCCGGCCCCCTGGTCTGTCTGTGTCTGAGAAGTAGAGGCATCGCTGGACTCCTTGGGCAGGCTTGCTCTACTCGCTACAGGCAGTGGCGCTGAGAGCCTGGGTTTGAGCTCTGGTTGTTGTAGTTGCACAGAGCTGGCCCCCTGGTCCGTCGGTGTTCCACAAATATAGGTGTCGCTGGGCTCCCTGGGCGGTCTGGCTCTAATAGGATAAGGGCACAGCTCCACAGACAGAGGTTTGAACTTTGGCATTTTGTACTTCTTGGGCGGACTTGTTCTACTAGGTGTAGGCATTCGCGGAGAGGGCCCGAATTGGAGCTTTGGTCGTGGCTGAATCTCAAAGCTCGCCCACTTGTCCGACGCTGTCTGAGAAGCAGAGGGCTCGCTGGGCTCCTTTGGCAGGCTGGCTCTACTAGCTACAGGCAGCGGCGCTGAGAGCCTGGGTTTGAGCTCTGGCGGCTGAGGATGCACAGAGCTGGCCTCCTGGTCCTTCTCTGTCCCAGTAGCAGATGCGTCGATGGGCTCCTTCAGCAGGCTGGCTTTCTTAGCTACAGGCAATGGCGTCGGGATGCTGGGTTTGAGCTTTGGTGGTTGCAGATGCTCCGAGCTGGCCCCCTGGTCCGTCGGTGTTCCACAAATACAGGTGTCGCTGGGCTCCCTGGGCGGTCTGGCTCTAATAGGATAAGGGCACAGCTCCACATACAAAGGTTTGAACTTTGGCATTTTGTACTTCTTGGGCGGACTTGTTCTACTAGGTGTAGGCATTCGCGGAGAGGGCCCGAATTGGAGCTTTGGTCGTGGCTGAATCTCAAAGCTGGCCCACTTGTCTGCCGCTGTCTGAGAAGTAGAGGGCTCGCTGGGCTCCTTCAGCAGGCTGGCTTTCTTACCTACAGGCAACGGCGTAGAGGGCCTGGGTAGGAGCTTTGGTTTTTGAAATTGCGCAGAGCTGGCCCCCTGGTCCTTCTGTGTGCCAGAAGTAGAGGGCTCGCTGGGCTCCTTCAGCAGGCTGGCACTCACGCGTACAGTGCATGGCGTCGGAAGCCTGGGTTCAAGCTTTGGCATTTCCAGTTGTGAAGACCTGGCCTCCTGGTCAGTCTGTGTCCCAGTAGTACAAGTGCTTGGGATGGCTCTAATATCTATAGGCCATGCCGTAGGGGGCCTGGGTACGAGCTTTGGCAGTTGATGCTCGGAACTTGCCCCCTGGTGTGTCACTGTGCCAGAAGTAGAGGGCTTGCAATTGGATGCCTCCATCTTTGGGCGGTCTGGAAGCACAGACCAGAACCTCTCAGTCTGTAACTTCGGCAGTCTGTGGGAGCTGGAGCTCCCTCGCTGGAATCTGCCGCTGTCGTCGCTGGGCTCCTGAATCATGCTGCCCTCCGAGCTCGACAGGGACAGTATGGACACGATGGGTGTTTCTAGCGGGCCTGGGGCTTTCTGAGATTCGGGGCGCTTCACTCGCTCCGTCACAGGCAGGGCTTCCAGGATGGGTACTGTCCTGACTTCAGGAGGGGCTTTTGCTGCTTTTTGGCCCTTGCTCTCCTGATGTTTTTCAGATTTTTCAGCCTTTTCCCGGCCCTGGTCTTGCACCTGCTCTTTGGGTGCTGTTTTGGGCTCTTGTTTGGATTTGCTCCTGGGCTCTGTTTTGGGCACAGTTCCTTTCTGCAGCTGGTTGCGCAAATGCTCCGTTATGGCAGGAGGCAGCTTGGGCATCACCGGCAGCCTGCCGAAAGGACAAAGCCAAAAGAATTCATCCACCTGCACGACATCTTTGGGGCCCCATCTTGTACCCCCCCATGCAGCGCCCGTGGCTGCAGACCCCAAACAGAGGGGCCAGCCCTGAGAAGTGGGGGGCTCCTGGCAGCCTCCTCCCCCCCTCCCGGAGCCTCCAGCCTCACCTCAGCGAAGGCTCCTTCTTCTGCTGGGCCTTCCTGTTCCAGGGCTGCACTTTTTCTTGATAAATGATGTCCAAGGTGCCCGGGAAGGGTGGCAGTTCAGGCTGTTTCTCTGGAATTGGCAAGGAGAGATGTCAGAAGCACATTTCCATGTCTCTGCTGTACCCGGGACACGCCGGGTGCTGAGGCCTCCTCCTGTGCTGTCACAGGGGTGCTGTGCTCCCCTCCCAGCCTCCATCTCCAGGGGCCTCGGCCCTCCTTGGCACCAGCCTCAGCCGGCTCAATCTTAGGCCGTGACGTGGTTTGGGGGCCAAGTTCTGGGAGAGAGGAGCTGGGTACAGCCAATTTAGGGGTGTTTCGGATCCCCGACCTCCTGCAGCACCCAGGGCTGGGCACCTTGGGCACGTCACACGCAGGGGCTCCATTTTGGAGGCCCGGAGACAAGAGGCTGTGCCGAGCTGGCATGAAGCTGTGGCACACGAGGAGCCAGCAGCCGCGTTGTATCTCTCACCTTGGCTGGAAGACGACAACACAGCCCGTTCCTTCTCCTGCCTGTCATCCCTGCGGGCCTTGAGACGCTCCCCGGGTGATAGCTGGGGCGCTTTGTCCATTTTAAAGCTGGCAAAAGAAGAGATCGGCGTGACCCAGGGCACCACCACTCCCCACGCTCACCCGCTCGCGGAGACATTTGGCAAGGAGCAAACGCTGCCGAGCCCGAGTAGCGGCCACAGCCGCAAACATACTCACTCGGGGAAGACGATGACACGGCCAGAGAAGGTCAGGGAGGCCACGGCTGACACCCGGGACACCACCATGTCCATCAGCTGGGGGACCTGCAGGGGAGGAGCAAGGAGATGGCAAATGTCCTCTGCCTGGCCTCCGCTAGGTCCTGGAGGAGCCCAGGCCAGCGGGAGCCGGCAGGACCGCAGCTCTTGGCCACCCCAAGAGGCTGGCCAAGAGCTCCAACCCAAGAGGTCTTGCTGGGCCAAGGGCAAGCATTGCTGCTGCCCCCGTGTGAGGCTGCCCAGGCCGTGGGGAAAACAAAACCCTCACCTTGAAAAGAGCCTTCTGAAGGCTCTCCTGTTCTGACAGGCTCTCCAAAAAGTCATAATAGAACTTGATTTGCACTCTCGTGCCTTCGATGACGAGCACCCCTACATCCTTCAGGACGAGGGCGATGTTCTCCCCCTTCCCCAGGGTGCGAGAGATGAGGGACGTGGTGCTTCGGATGCAGCTCTCCACCTTCTTCCAGGACACGGAGGCAGCTGCAGCCACCTCAGGGTATTGGAGGGGCTCCAGCTCCTTATGGCCTGGAAAACGACACGAGAGGGATGGAGTCAGTCACCAGCGGCCCTTCCCCGCGTTCCCCAGGTGCTGCTCATGGCAGTCGTCACCCAGAAAGGCTTCGGTTTGGGACCTGCTCTGTGCAGGCAACGCTTTGCTTCTGAGAAGCACCTGAGATCCATGCAGCAAGGGATTCCTGCACCCTCTTACCTGGCAGGTACTCCTTGTCGGCTGTGAGGTTGTGGGCAACAATGAGGTTCCTGGCCAGGCGGAACGTGGGCCACTGCACCGTCAGGGACTTGTTCCCATCCTCGACCCGTTTGGAAACGACGTCAAAGCAGCCAAGAGTGGGAATTCGGACGCCCTGCAAGTGGCAGAGAACGGAAGGGCCGAAGGTTAAGGATCAGCCGGAGGCGGTCCCATCCGGGAACAGTGCTTCGGGCCCTGCTGTGCACTTCCCGCTGTTGGGAGCCAGGCTGAGGGGACCCAGGGGCTTCCAGCGACTGGGGTCAGCCCTGAGATGCCACACCGCCTACCAGAAGCAACACCGCACTTGTGCGATACCTATTGGTCTCTTGGTGGGGCCTTTTGGGGTGAGTTTCCTGCTTTTGGGGTGGGGAACAAGGGCGACGTAGGGGCCAACCCACCTGGCGCTGCTGGAGGTGCTCCCGGATGTAGGCCGACACTGCATCCCAGACAGATGATCGCTCTGGAAGGCAAAGAAAATCAGGTCCCGTGCTGCTTCTGGTGGCTGCCAGCCTTCCAGCACCCCCACCCCCGCGTTTTGGTGGCAGAGGAAAAAAGCCGTCACATCTCCGTCCCCAAACGGAGACACCCCCCCCCCCCCCCCCCCCGAGTTGACCACGGAGCCAGGTCCTCCCCACAGAAAGCCCCAGACGGGGGTCAGCCACGCTCCTGTAGTGCTGGGGGTGCTCGCACCTTGGTCAGTGACGCCTCGTATCGCGGGGACGTGCTCCATCGCACTGCTCTCCCAACAGTCTAATGCGGTACGCCTCGTGCGAGCAGCTTGCTCCTTGCTGGCATCAGCCATCTTTGAGCTCATCCTGCCCGAATGTCTCGGTACCTCTGGTGCAGGACCCGTCGCGCAGCCCCTTTTATATGGTCCTGCCACTGTGACGTATGTGTCATTGCATTGTGACATCACAGTGACGCGGGCAGTGCTGGCTGTTGCCCACGGTGACGCCGGCACCAACAGGCTGCTGCCTGCCCAAGCACCTCTGTGCTGGGGGGAGGACATCAACGTGTCACAGGTAATTGTAGAAATCGTAGAATCGTAAGAATTGTAGAAACTGGAATTGTAGAATTGTAGAAATTAGAATGATAGGATTGTAGAAATCAGAAAAGGATAATGGAAATGGAATCACAGAATGTCCCAAGTTGGAAGGGACCCATAAGGATCATCAAGTCCAACTCCGCACCTGGCACCGCACAGGTCTACCCAAAAATGTAGACCCTGTGACTAAGTGCACAGTGCAATGGCTTCTTAAATTCAGACAGGCTTGGTGCAGTGACTGTGTCCCTGGGGAGCCTGTTCCAGTGTGTGACCACCCTCTCGGTGAAGAACCTCTTCCTGATGTGCAGCCCAAACCTCCCGTCTCAGCTTAGCACCATTCGCACCTTTTTTGGGATCTGGCTGTGAAACCGTGGCAAGAGCACAAGCAGGGGGACAATCTGACGCTCAGATCTTGAGCCGTCAGCGTGATAACACCACTAAGGAACAGCACGTGGTAAGGGTCTACCGCTGGAGATGGCAGGATGAGAGCGGGAGGTGAGTGTTCTTTAAACATTTCTGGTCAGCTCGTAATATGACAGGCCGCCAAGGAAAACTTGATTGTACTTGTAAGCGGGAATCCGATGCGGGAGCTTGGTGGTGTGCAGATACGAGTACAAATGGGGCAGACATTGTAACGAGAACACTGTATTTTCACGCTCCTATAAATAAAGAAGGATGGCACGGTCCTTTTCCTAATGGGACGTGGGTGTGACGTGGAGGTGTGTCTGCGTGGCAACAGAAGGGAACTGGAGGGACTTGAGGCTAGCCATGGAGGAGCCCAAGGTTCTGCTTGGATCGAGCCAACCCCCGGCTCAAAACTGAGATCTCGTTGGAGAGGCCCCGCTGTCCCCAGAACTACTTGCCTCCAAGGCTTGAGCCCCCAAAGGAACAGGGATGTGGATCACGCACCTGTTTTGCCACCTCTGACGGCGTTCTTGCAGCTCCGGGCAATCAAAGCTCGGCTCACTGTGGACTGGGCCGCGGCGTCGAGAGCCTGGGTTTGAGCTTTGGCTTTTGGGGATTGATAGAGCCGGCCCCTTGGTCTGTCAGGGTCCCAGACACAGAGGTGTTGGTGGGCTCCTTGGGCGGTCTGGCTGTAATAGGATAAGGGCCCCGCTCCACGTACAGAGGTTTGAACTTTGGCATTTTCTGCTCCTTGGGCGGACTTACTCTACTACCTTTGGCAATGGCGTCGAGGGCCTGAATAGGAGCTTCGGTGGTTGATGTTGAGCAGAGCCGGCCTCCTGGTCCATCTCTGTCCCAGTGGTAGAGGCATCGCTGGGCTCCTTGTGCAGGCTGGCTCTAATACCTAGAGGCAACGGCGTCACGAGCCTGGGGAGGAGCTTTGGCGCAGCTGATGCTCAGAACTTCTCCCCTGCTGTGTCACTGTCCTCAAAAGTAGAGGGGTCGCTGGGCTCCTTGGGCGGTCTGGCTCTCTTACCTACGGGCAGCAGCGTTGAGAGCCTGGGTAGGAGCTTTGGTTCTTGAAGTTGCGCAGAGCTGGCCCCCTGGTGTATCTGTGTCCCAGAAACAGAGGGGTTGCTGGGCTCCTTGGGCAGGCTGGCACTCACACGTACAGCGCACGGCGTCGGGAGACTGGGGAGGAGCTTTGGCAGCTGATGCACAGAACTTGCCCCCTGCTGTGTCACTGTGCCAGAAGTAGAGGGCTTGGAATTGGATGCTTCCGTCTTTGGGCGGTCTGGAAGCACGGACCAGAACCTCTCAGTCTGTAAGTTCGGCAGTCTGCCGAATGGGGAGTTGTTTCCCAAAAGAGGGGTATTTTTCCCCATAAGGGGGAAATTTCCCCAAAAAGGGGGACATTTTTCCCCAAACAGGACGAGTTGCTCCCAAAAAGGGGGAAACTGTTCCCCGAAAAGGGGGAATTGTTATCAGAAATGGGAAACAACTCCCCATTTTTTTCAGAACAAGTCCCATTTTGGCGGAACAATTCTCCATTTTTGTTAAAAGTTCCCCCTTTTTTGGGAACGGTTTCCCCTTTTTTCAGAAGGAATCCCCCTTTTTGAGGAACAGCTCCCCATTTTTGATAGCAATTCCCCCTATTTTAGGAACAATTTCCCCCTTTTTGGGAACATCTCCCCCTTTTTTCACAAAGAGTCCCCATTTTGGGGAACAATTCCTCCTTTTTGGGGAAAAATGTCCCCCTTTTTGGAGAACAATTCCCTCCTTCTTGGGAACATCTCCTCCTGTTTGGGGAAAAATGTCCCTCTTTTGGGAACACCTCCCCCCCCCCCCTTTTTTTTTTTTTTGGAACAAGTCCCATTTTGGAGGAACAATTCTCCATTTTTGTTAAAAGTTCCCCCTCTTTGGGAACAATTTCCCCATTTCTGGGGACAGTTCCCCCTTTTTTGTGAATGAGTCCCCCATTTAGGGGAACAAATCCCGCCTGTGTTTAGAGAAAAAATCCCCCTTTTGGGGAACAATTTCCCCTTTTTAGGTAACAATGCCCATCTTTTGGGGAAAATTCCCCTTTTTTTTTGTGAAGAATACCCCATTGTTTGGAAACAATTCCCCCTTTTTTGTAACGATTCCCCTTTTGGGGAACAATAATAGGGGTGTGTAATGGGATGGGGGGGCAATAGGGTAATTATTGGGGGGGTTATGGGGTAGGGGGGCAATAAGGGGGGGGGGACATAAGGGGAGGGTTATTAGAGGTGAAATGGGATGCAGGGCAACAGGGGACAACGGGGGGGCAATGGGGTGGCTGAGCCCCTCTCCTAGGGCCTAATGCCCCGGGGGGCCCCCCCACACCCCTACCTGCCCCCCCTAATTGCCCCCCCCTCCATGTAGCCCCCCCCCAGCGCGCTCTGGGCCCCTGGGTGTTTGTGCTGTTTGGCTCCCTGCTAGCCGCCTTCGCCCTCTTCACCTTCCTGCGGCTCCCCGAGACGCAGGGGCGCCCCTTCAGCGACGGGGGGGGGGGGGGAAACGACCTCCCCGGGACCCCCCCCGCTGCTGCTGTCCCCTGGGGGGGGGGGGGGGGGGGGCGACGAGGAGCCCGACTCAGGGATGCCCCCCCCCCCAAAAAAAAATAATAAAGGGGGGGGTTAAAGGAGAGCCCCCCCCCAAAAAATTTAATTAGGGGGATCTCAATTGGGCAGAATAATATATAAATGAGTGGGGGTGACCCAAATGAGCCCCCTCCTCAAATAAATTTATGGGGGGTTTTCATTTGGGGTCCCCCATCATAAAAAAGTTGAGGGGGGGCCCCAATGAGACACGCCCCACAAAAAAATGTTAAGGGGGGGCCTCAAATGAGCCCCCCCCACCAGAAAGAAATGAAGGGGGGGCCCAAACGAGGCCCCCCCAAGAAAATATTTTGGGGGGGCCTTAAATGAGACCCCCCCACCATGAAATATTTAAGGGGGCCACAAGTGACCCCTACCCCCACCCAAAATATGGAAGGGGGGACCAAAGGAGCCCCCCCCCAAATTAAATAGAGGGGGAGCCCCATTGAGACCTTGACACCCCCCCTGCCCCCATAAAAAACTCGAGGAGGGGTCTCAAATGACCCCCCCCACAGAAGAATTTGGGGAAATCACCCCAAAAACCCGCTCCTGACCCTCACTTTGGGACCACGCCCCCGCAAAGAAAAAGCCCAAAACCGGGGGAAATTGCCCCATTTTGGGACCCCCCCCTTAAAAAAAAAAACACTAAATTTTCAGGGAATTCCTCAAAAACCTCCTTTTTTGATCAGGGACCCCCAAAACCCCCAAATTCAGGGGAATTGCCCCAAAAGCTGATGCTTGTGACGCAAAGGGGGGGCATGGGGACACCCCCTTAAAAAAACAATAACTTCTTTTTGGGGGAAAAAAACACCCAAAATCTGCACTTTGTTACCCACGTTGAGACCCCCCCAACACCAAAACCCCCAAATTTGGGGAAATCCCCCCCAAAAGCCCCAAATTTGAGGAATTTTCCCCCAAACCCGCTGCTTGTGACCCCTTTTTGGGACCCCCCCCCCCCCCCAACAAAAACCCAGAATTTGGGGACTTTCCCCCAAAAGCACTGCTTCTGGTGTGTGTATAAGATCCTCCCCCCCCCCCCCCCCCCGACCCCAAATTTTGGGTGAAACCGCCCCAAAATCCCTCCCTGTGATGTCATTTTAGGGACGCCCCCCCCCAGAAGACCCCCAAATTTGGGGGGGAATCCCCCAAAGCTGCTATTTGTGCCCCCCCCCAAAAAAAAACAACACTATTTTGGGGTGAAATCCTCCAAAACTCCTGCTGGGACCCTCCCCCAAACCCCCAAATTTGGGGAAAATTCCCCCCAAACCCACCTAAGACCCCAGCGACCCCCACCCCAAAAAAAAAAAAAACAACAAAAAAACTTAATTTTGGGGGAGAAATCGCCCAAAACCTACAGTTTCACACACCCTCCCATCAAATTTGGGGGAAAATCCCCTAAAAAAAGGAATTTCTGATCCCTGTGCCCCCCCAAACCCCAAATTTTGGGGAGAAATGCCCCAAATCCCGCTGTTTGGGACCTCCCCAGGACCCCAAATGTGTTGGGGGGGGCTTTCTGGGACTCCCTCCACCCTAAATGACTTGGGGGGGGAATTTTCGGGTCCCCCGTTCCCTTTAGCACCTTGGGGGGGGACTTTTTGGGGTCCCCCCCACCCTAAATAATTCTGGGGTGGCGTTTTGGGGTCCCCCACCAACCCAAGTGTCTTTTCTACCGGGGGGGGGGCCCAATTTGCCCCCCCCACCGCTGTACATAAACGCCACTCCCGCCCCCCCCAAACCTTGTGAGTTGGGTTTTTTTTGGGGTGGGGGGGCCCCCAGGGGCCTAAAATGGGGAGGGGGACAACCTTGTAGGGACACCCCAAATTTTAGGGACCCCGCGACCCCAAAATGGGGGGACTCTATGGGGTCACTCCACAGCTTGGGGATCCCTCAAACACCCCCCCCACGAGACCAAAACGGGGGGGGGCGCAACCCTAAGGAGCCCCCCCCCAGCCCTTAGGGACCCCCAGGAACCCGGCCCAATCCTATGGGGTCACCCCAAATCCTGGGGACCCCAAAAAGGCGGCCAGGGGAACCCTACAGGGTCCCCCTATACCCCAGGGAGGGATTTGGGGACCCCAAAATTGGGCTGGGGGCGACCCTAAGGACCCTCCCCCACCCTGAGGACCCCTTGGGACCCCAAAACCACCCCACAGCTATTCCTATGGGGTCACCCCGCAAATTGGGGACCCCAAAAGGGGACAAGGACGACCCTATAGGACCCCCTAGGGACCCTGGGGGGGATTTGGGGACCCCAAAACAGGACCGGGGGCAACCCTAAGGTGCCCCCCACTGTTGGGAACTGGCATACGGGATCTGAACATGTGCCCGTGGAACAATTGTTCCATCTAAGCTTGCTTTCAGCAACCAGGGGTAGGCCTTAGAAATCTCAGGGCCTGCTGTAGCTGAGCAAACCAAGCTGCCAGAGGAACTGTGAGAAGCTCCCACGGCAATGACTCCCACATCACCCAATGAAGGAACTCAGAAAATATTGTTAGCAGCAGCTGGCCTCAAGGACTAGGCCTACGTGACCGCTAATCACTAAGGGGGTTGTTTTCCTGACTTCTAATCAAAAGGGGGGTTCTTTTCTTGCAGGTGGTGTTATTTTCTTATAACTGTGTCTGGGTGCTTTTGACCAATAATCTTGTGTGAAACACTGTCCGCCCCTGTAAAGTTCACTATAAAAGTTGGGCTATTCGGGCAATAAAATGGTGAAGCATGATCTGACTCTGCTGGTGTCTGTCGTGCTTTCGTCCGTGCATCGCAACACCCCACCCGTAAGAGACCCCCTGGAGACCCCCAAGGACCCCAAAATGGGGATGGGGTCAACCCTATGGGGTCACCCCAAACCCTGGGGACCCCAAAATGAGCTCCCCCATGGACTCTCCCCCACCTTAGGGACCCCAGACCAGCCCCGTCCCCAGCCCCTGGGCTCACCCCACAATTTAGGGACCCCAAAACGGGGTCGGGGCCATCCCACGGGGGCACCCCAAACCCTGGGGACCCCAAAACAGGGCCAGGGGCACCCCTAAGGCCCCCCCATTCTCCCCCCCACCTTAGGGACCCCCTGCAGCCCCCCAGGACCCCCAAACCTACCCCCCCCCACGTGCTCCCCCCAAATCCCACAGACCCCAAAATGACCCCAAAGCCCCCCCCCGGACCCCAAAACCCCCCCAAAATCCCCCCCTCCCCCTCCCCTTACCTGGGCGGTCCCGCGCCGGGCATACTCGGGTTATTATGTAAAGCAATGTTCTGTATACACGTATTGAGAACGTTTGATGTTTGTGTGTGCGTGTTGGTGGAGCGTAGACTCCCCGCACACCCAGCGCTGTTTACTTGCCTTTTCTACCTTTTAGAAAGATTGGTTTTATAAATATTACAAAATTCAGACCTCATTTATAAGAGGAAACAAATGGGGATACATAGGTTTTTATATCCACCTGGATCTCCAAAATCTCCATTAGGTTGAGATTTGTTAGAACAATTAGAAGCAGAAATTACCTTTGAAAAAGGGAAAATGGAATTAAGGATAGGAGAAGAACAACTAATAAATGTGTTAAGCCTGGCACTCATACAAACGGATCCTAAACGTGAAATACCCTTAGAGATCATACATCAAGTATATCCAGGAGTTTGCGCCACTCAAGTCCCTGGAAGAGCTAATAATGTGACCCCAATAATTATTAAATTAAAGCCAGGAGAGAAACCCGTTAAGGTTAAGCAATATCCTTTGAGGACAGAAGATAGGAAAGGAATTAAAGAGAGAATTGATAGATTTATACAGTATGGATTATTGATTGAATGCGAATCAGAATACAATACACCCATATTGCCAATTAAAGAGGCAGATGGAAAAAGCTATAGGCTAGTTCAGGATTGGAGGGCCATAAATAAAATCACTGAGGATATACATCCAGAAGTGGCAAACCCTTATACTTTGCTGACTAAATTAAAGCATAGTCAAGTCTGGTTTGCCGTACTGGCTTTAAAAAGATGCCTTCTTCTGCCTAGCCTTAGCCACAGAAAGACAAAACCTATTTGCCTTTGAATGGGAAAACCCCGATTCAGGCAGAAAGACGCAGCTTACGTGGACAGTGCTACCTCAAGGATTCAAGAATAGCCCCACTAGTTTTGGAAACCAATTAGCAAGGGAACTCGAAACTTGGATGCCTCCGGACGCTGAAGGGGCTTTGTTACAATAGGTAGATGATCTCTTCATAGCTACCGAGACTAAAGGGAGTTGTATTCAATGGACTCTAAGTCTTCTTAATTTTCTGGGTTTAAATGGATATCGAGTCTCTCGACAGAAAGTCCAGCTGGATCAATAAAGCGTGACCTAGTTGGGATTTGAAATTTCGGGAGGACGACGACAACTAGGAACTGAACGTAAGACAGTCACTTGCCGCACTCCAGAACCCCAAACGGTAAAGGAGCTATGAACCTTTTTAGGAATGACAGGTTGGTGTCGCCTCTGGATTTATAATTATGGACGATTGGTAAAGCCTCTATATGATTTCATAAAGATTAACCAGTCAAAGTTAGTCTGGACTGGAGAAGCACAAAAATTCTTTGAACAACTTAAACAAGAATTGATGATTTTAAAATATCAAGCAGTATTAGTAGAACAAGATGATGTGGAAATTGTGCTCACTACCATCGTAAATCCAGCTTCTTTCCTTAGCGGAACTCTGGATGAACCCATCACCCACGACTGCAGAGAAACAATGGAGACTGGGTATTCTAACCGACCCGATCCTAAGGAAGAATCTTTAGAAGATGCTGACGAATCTTGGTATACTGAAGGAAGCAGCTTTGCGAAACAAGGACAACGTAAGGCAGGGTACGCCGTTACAACCACTCAACAGGTAATCGAGTCCAAACCATTACCCCCTGGGACGTCCACCCAGAAAGCACAGATAATTGCTCTTACGTGAGCACTGGAACTAGCAGCGGGAAGGAAAATCAATAGTTGGACAGATTCTAAATATGCATTCGGCGTGGTACATGCTCATGGAGCGATTTGGAAAGAATGTGGATTGCTGACCGCTCAGGGAAAACAGATAAAACATGCTGAAGAAATTTTAAAATTGTTACAGGCAGTAAAACAACCAGAAAAGGTAGCTGTCATGCATTGTCGGGGACACCAAAATTGCCGATTTTGAAATTGGAAATGGATTGGCAGATCAGGAGGCTAAGCGGGCAGCTGAAATAACGGAGGTGAAGGCATTGTCTTTGATACCAGACGGTAAAATCCAAACTATATCCAAATTATACCAAAGAAGACTTAAAATTAATTGAAGATTTGAAAGGTAAAATGAAACCAGATGGATGGGTATATGTAAAAGATAACCGCGTAATAATACCCTCTAATTTGACATGGCCCAGAGTTCTTACAGAACACAATAAAACACATTGGGGAGCTGACACATTGCATAAGAGCCGGAGTCAGACATTAGTGGGACAAAATTTATATACAACAATAAAACAAGTAACTCAGCACTGTAACATTTGTTTACACAATAACCCCAATACCAAGAAGAGAATAAAATTTGGAATAATCGGTAAAGGAAATTATCCGGGGCAACGGTGGCAAATTGATTTTTCAGAACTCCCTAGAAAAGGGGGGTATCGTTATTTACTGGTTCTGACTGACACATTTTCAGGAAGGCCCGAAGCCTTTCCCTGTCGAACAAACAAAGCAAGAGAAGTGGTTAAAGTCTTGTTAAATGAAATAATGCCGTGCTTTGGGATTCTAGTAGCAATGTCTTCTGATAGTTTCACAGTTTTGTGCGCAAGTGGTACAACAGATAAGTAAGATTCTAAAGATAGATTGGCAACTGCATACTCCTTATAGGCCACAGGCAAGTGGACAGGTAGAAAAAACGAACCATTTAATTAAACAACAAACAGCTAAAATTGGACAAGAAGCTAATTTCTCATGACCTCAATCCCTCCCTTTAGCATTACTTAGAATCAGAGTTAAACCTAGAATAAAAGGGAATATGAGCCCCTTTGAAATCTTATATGGAAGGCCGTATCAATTTCTATTTAGTGGAGAGGACTTAACGCAGTTGGGATCCGAATATTTATATGCTTATATAACTGAACTTCAGAAACAATTATATAAAGTAAATAAATTTGTTCTCAGGACCTGGGCTAGAGGGTTGGATCAACCAATCCACCTTTTTAAGTTCGGGGATTATATATATATATAAAGACTTTTTCAGGACAACCCCTAGAGGAAAAATGGAAGGAAAGTGGACGGGACCATACCAGGTATTGCTGACAACACACACCGCCATTAAGATTAAGGAGCAAGCAGCTTGGATCCACCATTCAAGGGTGAAGAAGGCCCTGGCGAGGATATGGACCACCACTCCAATTGGACCAACAAAATTACAGTTTTCCAGATCCTAATGATTGCAGGGGTGTGGTTCTCAGATTCGGGGTGGGCAGTTTGGGATGAGAACTTACACCTGTCCCTGATACAAACAATTTCTCAAGTAATTAATAAGACCAACTGTTGGGTATGCACCCATCTGCCACAGCATGGGAATAAGGGTGTATCGTTAATCGGGATTCCCTTGCCTGCAAACTTATCTTGGACTAATTTGTGGGAAAACACATCTTGGGGTCAAAAATATGAGGAAGTTTTGGAACTAGAAGTTAGTAGCTTCCTGCCATTGGAATCTTACTATGTATGTGTACAAAGGCGTAACCTGCCTAAGGGTATGGGAAAACAGGATTGTATAAATACGGGTACTACTTATGTGGGAAATCAGACGTCTTGTAATCAAACAATTGATATTAGTGCAACTAGCAGTTGGGCAAATTCAACCAGCTGGCCAGTTCCAGAAGGAAAAGGGTGGTATTGGCTATGCAATGATACAGCCCGCAAGGTCTTGCCCAAGAACTGGAAGGGAACTTGCACTCTTGGAGCAGTAGTCCCCAATTTGACCATACATGATGTAGCGCCTCGAGGTTACTTGAGAAATCATATCCGGAGAATCAGACAAAAAATTAACAATCCATTGATAGAGAGACACACCGCTTTTCATAGTTCTGTTAGATGGTTTATCACATGGTTAGGAGTGAGTGAATTGGAAAAGGCAATAGTTAATATTTCTGCAATTATAGGGAAGTTAGGAAAGAAAATTCTGGATGCTATAAAGGCTCAACAAGAAGAGATATCTAGTTTATCCCAGGTAGTATTACAAAATCGGATGGCCCTAGACTTGTCATTGGCCACTCAAGGGGGAGTCTGTACAGTAATAAACACAAGTTGTTGTGTGTATGTAGATCAGAGTGGAAGGATCTCAACCGACCTGGAAGAAATATGGAAGCAGACAAGGGTCCTACATGAGATCAGTAAAGATGATCTTTCGTATTTAGTTTAGTTTTAGTGAAATATGGAATAAGTTAACCTCCTGGTTGCCCAATTTCTAATGGTTGAAACAAGTTTTCATTGCTCTAATCGCAGTAGTAGTGTTAGGAATATTTGTGTGCATGTTGTTTAGATGCCTGCTTTGTTGTGTTACTGCAAATAATAGAAGCATCTGAAGCAAAAGAATTTGCATGGGAAGAGAAAAGGGGGGATTGATTAAGGAGGCATTGGGGAGGCAAGGACAATCCCCAGACATGGACTGTATATCTCAAAACAAGACACTGGAACTCATGATAAGGATGCGGCAGACGGACAGAGAAACAAATGGAAGGACTATAAATCTCAAAACTGGACATTGGAATTCATTATAAAGATACAACAAATGGAAGAATTAGCAACAACCAGCGCCTGCAATTAAGAAACATGCCAACTCAGCAGATTCCTGACCAAAGGTGAGAAGTACACTGTGAGGAAGACTCGGGGTCTTCCTCCCAAAGACCCCTGCCCACAATTCTTGGGAGGCTCTACACAGGCGCAAGGTGCCAAAAGGCTAATTAGCATGAGAAGCCAGGGAAGGCGGGGAGAGGGAATGAATATGTAGAGGCGCTTGTAGAATGTTGATAGATTGATTGTAGAAATTCAAGACTGCTTTCCGCTTTGGGTATGCACGATAGGTGGAGAGATCCCCCGTGCATCCAGCGCTGCAATAAAGAATATACCACTTCAAGGAATTTCGGCTTCCATCTTTGAATCACCACGTGCTGGGCTTTCGGAAAGTTTTTCCCTCAAAATCACACAACACAGCACACACCTCTCACCTGCTGCACTTCTTCAACATCGCTTTTTAACCCCAGTGTCACTGCCAACCCAGGCGCAGAGACCCCGACGCCACCAGCAGCACGGGGAAATCTCCCCCACCCCCCTATCCCTTCGAGGGAAAATGGTTGCACATCCTGAACGTTTCTCTACGTATTCCTACTGCCAAGCAAAGCCCTGTTCAGTGGAGGCAAAACGGGTCAAGAAAGGGCTTCTCCACTCATTGCTGACTGGGAAAAGCTACAGAAGAGCTGGTGCTGGGTATGGACACGGAGGGCTGGAAATGGCAGAGCCAGCTTTTGCTTTCTGTTTTCCGCCCCCAGAATCACAACTTTTGGCTCCCCAAGGCTGGGGCTGCCCTGCAGGAGCACACGGACGAGCAGCTGTGGCAGCCAGCAAACGCAGCCACAAATAACCCAGGACAAGCAAAAGCGAAGAAAACCACCCTAAGCACAAGGTGACCTCCTTTCTCACCCGCTCCCTCTCTGCCTTTCTCAGCTTTTCACTCCCCAAAACGACAAATGCGGCTTAGCCAGGCACCACAGCCTGCGGCTCAGGACCAAACCCAGCAGATTCGGATTTTCAGAGGTTTGCAATTCCCCAAACGGTGGCTTCTGCACGCGTTCTAGCGCCCCCCCCCCCAGCCAGAGACCACCCCCGCGGTTATTTCTGGGGGAGGGTAACTGTAAAGGAGAATACAAATGCAAACCAGCGGCACCTCTCTGGCCTCAACATGGCGGCCGCGCGTGTGGGGAAAGCCCCCGTGAGGGGACGCCTCTGCTCACAGCGCTGCCCCCCGGGCCCCACAACCGAAGAGAAGAAGAAAACCGAGAGAAAAACGCGAAAAAGCGGTGAAAACGGGGTAGTGGGCGGGCCGGGGAGGCTGCAGCAGGGCTGCGACGCGTGCCCGAGGCGGCGGCGGGTCTCCAACGCCTCAGCCGCGGCCCGTGAGCGCCGCCATTTTGGAGAGGAGGGAAAGCGGCAGAGGGGGCAGTGGGCGGGAAAACCCTCGCCCCTGATTGGCTGGTGATGGCTGGAGGCGGGCAGTGGCAGCCACTCAGGAAGCGGGGCGGGCAGCAGCCGCACCTTGATTGGCTGAGAGCTGCCGCCTCAGCGAGGGCGGGAAGCCTGAGGCGCCTCCGGAGCCTGGGGACCCCAAAAAGGTACCCCCCAAACACCCCCAGGGGCCCCCACCCAAAACCCCTCAGGGCTCCCCCCAAACACCCCCTGGACACCCATCCAAACACTTCCAGTGCGCCCCTAAACACCCCCAGGACCTCCCCAACTCCTTCTAGGGCCCCTTCAGGCCCCCCCCCCCAACCTCTCGGTGTCCCCAAACCATCCCCAGGACCCTCTCGAATCCCCCCGTGGCTCCTCCAACCCCCCAAAGGCCCCTGGACTGCCCCCCAAACGCCTCCAAGACCACTACAACCCCCCCGAACCCCCCCCCCCAGGATTCCCCAGAACCCTCCCAGGTCCCCCCAAATCACCCAGCCCCCAAGGCAACCTCTCAGGGACCCCCAGACATCTTCTGCACCCCTCCCAAAGCCCCTCCAAACCCCCCAAGGGACCCTAGACTGCCCCACAAACGCCTCCAGACCCCCCCAGCCCTCCCCCACCCCCTCAGGTCCTCCCGCCAACACCCCTGGGGCCCCTTCAGCCCCCCTCCAACCGTCCCCAAGACCTCCCCCCTCCCCCCAAGGGTCCCCAAACCTCACCACTCTCCCAGGCTCCGTCACCAACATGGCCGCCCCCCCTTGGGAAAAGCCCCTTTATTGCCACCAAGCGCGGCCCCTCCCCTGCCTGGAAGCGCTGCGATTGGTGGGGAGAGGGGAGAAGGGGCGGGGCTTGTGCTTGGAGCGCGGAGCCAGAGCCCCGCGGCAGGGGGCGTGGCCCCCGAGGAGGGGCGGGGCTCATGCAGGATCGGACCAATCCGGTGGGAGGGGGGCGTGGGTTCACGTGGCAAGGGGTTGGTAGCAGGGGGCCAGAGGGGTGGTTGCTGTGAGCAGGGGCTGGGAGCTGCCCCGTGGTTGGGAAGGGCCCCGCTGTTTCGCGGAGCTGAGCCACTAAGCGATGTTGTTCTGCGCCTCTGTGAGAGCAGGTTTAAGACAGGGAACAAACCGCTGCGCCACACAGCAGCTGCGAGAGTGAGAGTGAGAGGAGCGAGGAAGAGCCTTGCAGGCGCCAAGGGCAGTGAAGAGGGAGGGGGAGAGGTGCTCCAGGCATGGAGCAGAAGTCCCCTGCGGCCTGTGGTGAGGCCCGTGGTGAAGCAGGCTGTCCCCCTGCAGCCCATGGAGTAGCACGGGGGAGCAGGTGGCCCTGCAGCGACGGAGGCTGCGGCCTGTGGCAGACCCCTGCCCGAGCAGATGCCGGGCCGGACCTGTAGCCCGTGGAGAGGAGCCCACGCAGGAGCAGGTGAGCTGGCAGGAGCTGCTGCCCGTGGGGGAGCCAGGTTGGAGCAGTCTGCTCCTGAGGGATGGACCCCGTGGTACACTTCTGGAAGAGCTGCTGCCTGCCTGTGGGAAGCCCACGCCGGATCACTTCATCAAGGACTGCATCCCGTGGGTGGCGTTATAAGTTGCCCCCTTAATTAATTTTCAGAGAGCATTGCATTAAGAATAGAAAGGAACTTCTTGAGTAAGCAACAGCAAGCAAAACAGCGCTGGGCGGCCGGGGAGTCTCGGCTCCGCCAACGGCGCACACCTCACCCCCGCCAGGGTCCCTTTTTCTGTCTTGGTAATTCCGGGATTACGCAGCACATCCTGGTATGTTCTGCGACTGCGCGCACTGTTGCTAGGGGGTCGTCTCTGTCCCTCTGGTGGTCGTGAAGATGAAGGCCGTAGTCTTCCTCGGCGTTGTGGTTCAACTTCTTTTTTGGTTTTTTTTTGGTCATGTTGGCCCAGCATGAGACAGGAAGGCAGGATGTTGATACGCTACTTTAGCAACTTATCAGGAGATGGTTACATGAGCTTTGCAGCAGTGTCTTTGAACAAAAGAGGCAACTGAGATGCTGAAGGAGAGAAGGGGAGGGGGTTCTCTTTTTTTGTTCCATTAAGCAAAGGAATTTTCATAGTGTCTAGCCAAGTATTAGACAGCTCCTTACTTCAGCAGGAAGCTTTTGCAACTCCCGCTCCTCAAACAGAACTCCTTGTTTTTATGATACAAAAGACAATGAACAAACATTTATTGTGTATTACAGGTGGGACCCCACAACACAGGGGACGAGAGTGACCGAGAATCATTAGGATCTGGAAAACTGTAATTTTGTTGGTCCAATTGGAGTGGTGGTCCGTATCCTCGCCGGGGCCTTCTTCACCCTTGAATGGTGGATCCAAGCTGCTTGCTCCTTAATCTTAATGGCGGTGTGTGTTGTCAGCAATACCTGGTATGGTCCCGTCCACTTTCCTTCCATTTTTCCTCTAGGGGTTGTCCTGAAAAAGTCTTTCTATATATATATATTCCCCGAACTTAAAAGGGTGGATTGGTTGATCCAACCCTCTAGCCCAGGTCCTGAGAACAAATTTATTTACTTTATATAATTGTTTCTGAAGTTCAGTTATATAAGCATATAAATATTCGGATCCCAACTGCGTTAAGTCCTCTCCACTAAATAGAAATTGATACGGCCTTCCATATAATATTTCAAAGGGACTCAAATTCCCTTTTATTCTAGGTTTAACTCTGATTCTAAGTAATGCTAAAGGGAGGGATTGAGGTCATGAGAAATTAGCTTCTTGTCCAATTTTAGCTGTTTGTTGTTTAATTAAATGGTTCGTTTTTTCTACCTGTCCACTTGCCTGTGGCCTATAAGGAGTATGCAGTTGCCAATCTATCTTTAGAATCTTACTTATCTGTTGTACCACTTGCGCACAAAACTGTGAAACTATCAGAAGACATTGCTACTAGAATCCCAAAGCACGGCATTATTTCATTTAACAAGACTTTAACCACTTCTCTTGCTTTGTTTGTTCGACAGGGAAAGGCTTCGGGCCTTCCTGAAAATGTGTCAGTCAGAACCAGTAAATAACGATACCCCCCTTTTCTAGGGAGTTCTGAAAAATCAATTTGCCACTGTTGCCCCGGATAATTTCCTTTACCGATTATTCCAAATTTTATTCTCTTCTTGGTATTGGGGTTATTGTGTAAACAAATGTTACAGTGCTGAGTTACTTGTTTTATTGTTGTATATAAATTTTGTCCCACTAATGTCTGACTCCGGCTCTTATGCAATGTGTCAGCTCCCCAATGTGTTTTATTGTGTTCTGTAAGAACTCTGGGCCATGTCAAATTAGAGGGTGTTATTACGCGGTTATCTTCTACATATACCCATCCATCTGGTTTCATTTTACCTTTCAAATCTTCAATTAATTTTAAGTCTTCTTTGGTATAATTTGGATATAGTTTGGATTTTACCGTCTGGTATCAAAGACAATGCCTTCACCTCCGTTATTTCAGCTGCCCGCTTAGCCTCCTGATCTGCCAATCCATTTCCAATTTCAAAATCGGCAATTTTGGTGTCCCCGACAATGCATGACAGCTACCTTTTCTGGTTGTTTTACTGCCTGTAACAATTTTAAAATTTCTTCAGCATGTTTTATCTGTTTTCCCTGAGCGGTCACCAATTCTTTCCAAATCGCTCCATGAGCACGTACCACGCCGAATGCATATTTAGAATCTGTCCAACTATTGATTTTCCTTCCCGCTGCTAGTTCCAGTGCTCACGTAAGAGCAATTATCTGTGCTTTCTGGGTGGACGTCCCAGGGGGTAATGGTTTGGACTCGATTACCTGTTGAGTGGTTGTAACGGCGTACCCTGCCTTACGTTGTCCTTGTTTCGCAAAGCTGCTTCCTTCAGTATACCAAGATTCGTCAGCATCTTCTAAAGATTCTTCCTTAGGATCGGGTCGGTTAGAATACCCAGTCTCCATTGTTTCTCTGCAGTCGTGGGTGATGGGTTCATCCAGAGTTCCGCTAAGGAAAGAAGCTGGATTTACGATGGTAGTGAGCACAATTTCCACATCATCTTGTTCTACTAATACTGCTTGATATTTTAAAATCATCAATTCTTGTTTAAGTTGTTCAAAGAATTTTTGTGCTTCTCCAGTCCAGACTAACTTTGACTGGTTAATCTTTATGAAATCATATAGAGGCTTTACCATTAGTCCATAATTATAAATCCAGAGGCGACACCAACCTGTCATTCCTAAAAAGGTTCATAGCTCCTTTACCGTTTGGGGTTCTGGAGTGCGGCAAGTGACTGTCTTACGTTCAGTTCAGTTCCTAGTTCTCGTCGTCCTCGTGAAATTTCAAATCCCAACTAGGTCACGCTTTATTGATCCAGCTGGACTTTCTGTCGAGAGACTCGATATCCATTTAAACCCAGAAAATTAAGAAGACTTAGAGTCCATTGAATACAACTCCCTTTAGTCTCAGTAGCTATTAAGAGATCATCTACCTATTGTAACAAAGCCCCTTCAGCGTCCGGAGGCATCCAAGTTTCGAGTTCCCTTGCTAATTGGTTTCCAAAAACAGTGGGGCTATTCTTGAATCCTTGAGGTAGCACTGTCCACGTAAGCTGCGTCTTTCTGCCTGAATCGGGGTTTTCCCATTCAAAGGCAAATAGGTTTTGTCTTTCTGTGGCTAAGGCTAGGCAGAAGAAGGCATCTTTTTAAAGCCAGTACGGCAAACCAGACTTGACTATGCTTTAATTTAGTCAGCAAAGTATAAGGGTTTGCCACTTCTGGATGTATATCCTCAGTGATTTTATTTATGGCCCTCCAATCCTGAACTAGCCTATAGCTTTTTCCATCTGCCTCTTTAATTGGCAATATGGGTGTATTGTATTCTGATTCGCATTCAATCAATAATCCATACTGTATAAATCTATCAATTCTCTCTTTAATTCCTTTCCTATCTTCTGTCCTCAAAGGATATTGCTTAACCTTAACGGGTTTCTCTCCTGGCTTTAATTTAATAATTATTGGGGTCACATTATTAGCTCTTCCAGGGACTTGAGTGGCGCAAACTCCTGGATATACTTGATGTATGATCTCTAAGGGTATTTCACGTTTAGGATCCGTTTGTATGAGTGCCAGGCTTAACACATTTATTAGTTGTTCTTCTCCTATCCTTAATTCCATTTTCCCTTTTTCAAAGGTAATTTCTGCTTCTAATTGTTCTAACAAATCTCAACCTAATGGAGATTTTGGAGATCCAGGTGGATATAAAAACCTATGTATCCCCATTTGTTTCCTCTTATAAATGAGGTCTGAATTTTGTAATATTTATAAAACCAATATTTCTAAAAGGTAGAAAAGGCAAGTAAACAGCGCTGGGTGTGCGGGGAGTCTACGCTCCACCAACATGCACACACAAACATCAAACGTTCTCAATACGTGTATACAGAACATTGCTTTACATAATAACCCGAGTATGCCCGGCGCGGGAACGCCCAGGTAAGGGGGGGGGGAGAGGGGGGGATTTTGGGGGGGTTTTGGGGTCCGGGGGGGGCTTTGGGGTCATTTTGGGGTCTGTGGGATTTGGGGGGAGCACGGGGGGGGGGAGGTTTGGGGGTCCTGGGGGGCTGCAGGGGGTCCCTAAGGTGGGGGGGAGAATGGGGGGGCCTTAGGGGTGCCCCTGGCCCTGTTTTGGGGTCCCCAGGGTTTGGGGTGCCCCCGTGGGATTGGGCCTGGTTCCTGGGGGTCCCTAAGGGCTGGGGGGGGGCTCCTTAGGGTTGCACCCCCCCGTTTTGGTCTCGTGGGGGGGGTGTTTGAGGGATCCCCAAGCTGTGGAGTGACCCCATAGAGTCCCCCCATTTTGGGGTCACGGGGTCCCTAAAATTTGGGGTGTCCCTACAAGGTTGTCCCCCTCCCCATTTTAGGGCCCTGGGGGCCCCCCCACCCCAAAAAAAAAACAACTCTCAAGGTTTGGGGGGGCGGGAGTGGCGTTTATGTACAGCGGTGGGGGGGCAAATTGGGGGCCCCCCCGGTAGAAAAGACACTTGGGTTGGTGGGGGACCCCAAAACGCCACCCCAGAATTATTTAGGGTGGGGGAGACCCCAAAAAGTCCCCCCCCAAGGTGCTAAAGGGAACGGGGGGACCAGAAAATTCCCCCCCAAGTCATTTAGGTTGGAGGGGGTCCCAGAAAGCCCCCCCCAACACATTTGGGGTCCTGGGGAGGTCCCAAACAGCGGGATTTGGGGCATTTCTCCCCAAAATTTGGGGTTTGGGGGGGCACAGGGATCAGAAATTGCTTTTTTTTAGGGGATTTTCCCCAAAATTTGAAGGGGGGGGGGGCGTGAAACTGTAGGTTTTGGGCGATTTCTCCCCCAAAATTAAGTTTTTTTTTTGTTTTTTTTTTTTTTGGGGGTGGGGGTCGCTGGGGTCTCAGGTGGGTTTGAGGGGAATTTTCCCCAAATTTGGGGGTTTGGGGGAGGGTCCCAGCAGGAGTTTTGGAGGATTTCACCCCAAAATAGTGTTGTTTTTTTTGGGGGGGGGCACAAATAGCAGCTTTGGGGGATTCCCCCCCAAATTTGGGGGTCTTCTGGGGGGGGCGTCCCTAAAATGACATCACAGGAAGGGATTTTGGGGCGGTTTCACTGTCGTGGTTTGACCCGGCCGGCAGCTAAACACCACGCAGCCGTTCGCTCACCCTCCCCCCTCCCTCTCTGGGACGGGGGAGAGAAATGGAAAGTGAAGCCCGTGAGTTGAGATAAAGACAGTTTAATAAGACAGGAAAATAATAATAACAAAAATAACAATAACAATAATAACAATAATGATACAATAGTGATAATACGAAAGTAATAATAGTATGTACAAACAAGTGATGCACAATGCAATTGCTCACCACTCGCTGACCGATGCCCAGCCTCACCCCGAGCAGTCCGGCCCCTTCCCCCCAGCTAGCCACCCCTATATATTGTTTAGCATGACGTCAGATGGTATGGAATACCCCTTTGGCTAGTTTGGGTCCCCTGTCCTGGCTCTGTCCCCTCCCAGCTCTTACTGCACCCCCAGCCTGCCCGTTGGCAGGACAGAGCAAAAGGCTGAGATGTCCTTGGCTTGGTGTAAGCACTGCTCTGCAACAATTAAAGCATCGGGGTGTTCTCAGCACTCTTCTCATCCTAAGCCAAAACACAGCATTCCACCAGCTACTAGGAAGAAAATTAATTCTGTGCTAACTGAAACCAGGACATTCACCCAAAATTTGGGGTCGGGGGGGGGGGGGAGGATCTTATACACACACCAGAAGCAGTGCTTTTGGGGGAAATTCCCCAAATTCTGGGTTTTTGTTGGGGGGGGGGGGGGGGTCCCAAAAAGGGGTCACAAGCAGCGGGTTTGGGGGAAAATTCCTCAAATTCGGGGCTTTTGGGGGGATTTCCCCAAATTTGGGGGTTTTGGTGTTGGGGGGGTCTCAAACGTGGGTAACAAAGTGCAGATTTTGGGTGTTTTTTTCCCCCAAAAAGAAGTTATTGTTTTTTTAAGGGGGTGTCCCCATGCCCCCCCTTTGCGTCACAAGCAGCAGGTTTTGGGGCAATTCCCCTGAATTTGGGGGTTTTGGGGGTCCCTGATCAAAAAAGGAGGTTTTTGAGGAATTCCCTGAAAATTTAGTGTTTTTTTTTTTAAGGGGGGGGGTCCCAAAATGGGGCAATTTCCCCCGGTTTTGGGGCTTTTTCTTTGCGGGGGCGGGGTCCCAAAGTGAGGGTCACGAGCGGGTTTTTGGGGGGATTTCCCCAAATTCTTCTGTGGGGGGGGTCATTTGAGACCCCCCCTCGAGTTTTTTATGGGGGCAGGGGGGGTGTCAAGGTCTCAATGGGGCTCCCCCTCTATTTAATTTGGGGGGGGCTCCTTTGGTCCCCCCTTCCATATTTTGGGAGGGGGTAGGGGTCACTTGTGGCCCCCTTAAATATTTCATGGTGGGGGGGTCTCATTTAAGGCCCCCCCCAAAATATTTTCTTCGGGGGGCCTCGTTTGGGCCCCCCCCCTTCATTTCTTTCTGGTGGGGGGGGGCTCATTTGAGGCCCCCCCTTAACATTTTTTTGTGGGGCGTGTCTCATTGGGGCCCCCCCTCAACTTTTTTATGATGGGGGACCCCAAATGAACCCCCCCATAAATTTATTTGAGGAGGGGGCTCATTTGGGTCACCCCCACTCATTTATATATTATTCTGCCCAATTGAGATCCCCCTAATTAAATTTTTTTGGGGGGGGCTCTCCTTTAACCCCCCCCTTTATTATTTTTTTTTGGGGGGGGGGCATCCCCCAGCCAGGCTCCTCGTCGCCCCCCCCCCCCCCCCCAGGGGACAGCAGCAGCAGGGGGGGGTCCCGGGGAGGTCGCTGCCCCCCCCCTGTCGCTGAAGGGGCGCCCCTGCGTCTCGGGGAGCCGCAGGAAGGTGAAGAGGGCGAAGGCGGCCAGCAGGGAGCCAAACAGCACAAACACCCAGGGGCCCAGAGCGCGCTGGGGGGGGCTACATGGAGGGGGGGGCAATTAGGGAGGACAGGTAGGGGTGTGGGGGGGCCCCCCGGGGCATTAGGCCCCAGGAGAGGGGCTCAGCCACCCCATTGCCCCCCCGTTGTCCCCTGTTGCCCTGCATCCCATTTCGCCTCTAATAACCCTCCCCTTATGTCCCCCCCCCGTTTATTGCCCCCCCACCCCAATTACCCCCCAATTGTCCCCCTGTTGCCCCCCCTACCCCATAACCCCCCCAATAATTACCCTATTGCCCCCCCATCCCATTACACACCCCTATTATTGTTCCCCAAAAGGGGAATCGTTACAAAAAAGGGGGAATTGTTTACAAACAATGGGGTATTCTTCACAAAAAAAAAAGGGGAATTTTCCCCAAAAGATGGGCATTGTTACCTAAAAAGGGGAAATTGTTCCCCAAAAGGGGGATTTTTTCTCTAAACACAGGCGGGATTTGTTCCCCTAAATGGGGGACTCATTCAGAAAAAAGGGGGAACTGTCCCCAGAAATGGGGAAATTGTTCCCCAAAGAGGGGGAACTTTTAACAAAAATGGAGAATTGTTCCCCCAAAATGGGACTTGTTCCAAAAAAAAAAAAAAAAAAAAAAAAAGGGGGAGGTGTTCCCAAAAGAGGGACATTTTTCCCCAAACAGGAGGAGATGTTCCCAAAAAGGAGGGAATTGTTCCCCAAAAAGGGGGACATTTTTCCCCAAAAAGGAGGAATTGTTCCCCAAAATGGGGACTCTTTGTGAAAAAAGGGGGAGATGTTCCCAAAAAGGGGGAAATTGTTCCTAAAATAGGGGGAATTGCTATCAAAAATGGGGAGCTGTTCCTCAAAAAGGGGGATTCCTTCTGAAAAAAGGGGAAACCGTTCCCAAAAAAGGGGGAACTTTTAACAAAAATGGAGAATTGTTCCACCAAAATGGGACTTGTTCTGAAAAAAATGGGGAGTTGTTTCCCATTTCTGATAACAATTCCCCCTTTTCGGGGAACAGTTTCCCCCTTTTTGGGAGCAACTCGTCCTGTTTGGGGAAAAATGTCCCCCTTTTTGGGGAAAAATACCCCTCTTTTGGGAAACAACTCCCCATTCGGCAGACTGCCGAACTTACAGACTGAGAGGTTCTGGTCCGTGCTTCCAGACCGCCCAAAGACGGAAGCATCCAATTCCAAGCCCTCTACTTCTGGCACAGTGACACAGCAGGGGGCAAGTTCTGTGCATCAGCTGCCAAAGCTCCTCCCCAGTCTCCCGACGCCGTGCGCTGTACGTGTGAGTGCCAGCCTGCCCAAGGAGCCCAGCAACCCCTCTGTTTCTGGGACACAGATACACCAGGGGGCCAGCTCTGCGCAACTTCAAGAACCAAAGCTCCTCCCCAGGCTCTCAACGCTGCTGCCCGTAGGTAAGAGAGCCAGACCGCCCAAGGAGCCCAGCGACCCCTCTACTTTTGGGGACAGTGACACAGCAGGGGAGAAGTTCTGAGCATCAGCTGCCAAAGCTCCTCCCCAGGCTCGTGACGCCGTTGCCTCTAGGTATTAGAGCCAGCCTGCACAAGGAGCCCAGCGATGCCTCTACCACTGGGACAGAGATGGACCAGGAGGCCGGCTCTGCTCAACATCAACCACCGAAGCTCCTATTCAGGCCCTCGACGCCATTGCCAAAGGTAGTAGAGTAAGTCCGCCCAAGGAGCAGAAAATGCCAAAGTTCAAACCTTTGTACGTGGAGCGGGGCCCTTATCCTATTACAGCCAGAACGCCCAAGGAGCCCACCAACACCTCTGTGTCTGGGACCCTGACAGACCAAGGGGCCGGCTCTATCAATCGCCAAAAGCCAAAGCTAAAACCCAGGCTCTCGACGCCGCAGCCCAGTCCACGGTGAGCCGAGCTTTGATTGCCCGGAGCTGCAAGAACGCCATCAGAGGTGGCAAAACAGGTGCGTGATCCACATCCCTGTTCCTTTGGGGGCTCAAGCCTTGGAGGCAAGTAGTTCTGGGGACAGCGGGGCCTCTCCAACGAGATCTCAGTTTTGAGCCGGGGGTTGGCTCGATCCAAGCAGAACCTTGGGCTCCTCCATGGCTAGCCTCAAGTCCCTCCAGTTCCCTTCTGTTGCCACGCAGACACACCTCCACGTCACACCCACGTCCCATTAGGAAAAGGACCGTGCCATCCTTCTTTATTTATAGGAGCGTGAAAATACAGTGTTCTCGTTACAATGTCTGCCCCATTTGTACTCGTATCTGCACACCTCCAAGCTCCCGCATCGGATTCCCGCTTACAAGTACAATCAAGTTTTCCTTGGCGGCCTGTCATATTACGAGCTGACCAGAAATGTTTAAAGAACACTCACCTCCCGCTCTCATCCTGCCATCTCCAGCGGTAGACCCTTACCACGTGCTGTTCCTTAGTGGTGTTATCACGCTGACGGCTCAAGATCTGAGCGTCAGATTGTCCCCCTGCTTGTGCTCTTGCCACGGTTTCACAGCCAGATCCCAAAAAAGGTGCGAATGGTGCTAAGCTGAGACGGGAGGTTTGGGCTGCACATCAGGAAGAGGTTCTTCACCGAGAGGGTGGTCACACACTGGAACAGGCTCCCCAGGGACACAGTCACTGCACCAAGCCTGTCTGAATTCAAGAAGCCATTGCACTGTGCACTTAGTCACAGGGTCTACATTTTTGGGTAGACCTGTGCGGTGCCAGGTGCGGAGTTGGACTTGATGATCCTTATGGGTCCCTTCCAACTTGGGACATTCTGTGATTCCATTTCCATTATCCTTTTCTGATTTCTACAATCCTATCATTCTAATTTCTACAATTCTACAATTCCAGTTTCTACAATTCTTACGATTCTACGATTTCTACAATTACCTGTGACACGTTGATGTCCTCCCCCCAGCACAGAGGTGCTTGGGCAGGCAGCAGCCTGTTGGTGCCGGCGTCACCGTGGGCAACAGCCAGCACTGCCCGCGTCACTGTGATGTCACAATGCAATGACACATACGTCACAGTGGCAGGACCATATAAAAGGGGCTGCGCGACGGGTCCTGCACCAGAGGTACCGAGACGTTCGGGCAGGATGAGCTCAAAGATGGCTGATGCCAGCAAGGAGCAAGCTGCTCGCACGAGGCGTACCGCATTAGACTGTTGGGAGAGCAGTGCGATGGAGCACGTCCCCGCGATACGAGGCGTCACTGACCAAGGTGCGAGCACCCCCAGCACTACAGGAGCGCGGCTGACCCCCGTCTGGGGCTTTCTGTGGGGAGGACCTGGCTCCGTGGTCAACTCGGGGGGGGGGGGGGGGGTCTCCGTTTGGGGACGGAGATGTGACGGCTTTTTTCCTCTGCCACCAAAACGCGGGGGTGGGGGTGCTGGAAGGCTGGCAGCCACCAGAAGCAGCACGGGACCTGATTTTCTTTGCCTTCCAGAGCGATCATCTGTCTGGGATGCAGTGTCGGCCTACATCCGGGAGCACCTCCAGCAGCGCCAGGTGGGTTGGCCCCTACGTCGCCCTTGTTCCCCACCCCAAAAGCAGGAAATTCACCCCCAAAGGCCCCACCAAGAGACCAATAGGTATCGCACAAGTGCGGTGTTGCTTCTGGTAGGCGGTGTGGCATCTCAGGGCTGACCCCAGTCGCTGGAAGCCCCTGGGTCCCCTCAGCCTGGCTCCCAACAGCGGGAAGTGCACAGCAGGGCCCGAAGCACCGTTCCCGGATGGGACCGCCTCCGGCTGATCCTTAACCTTCGGCCCTTCCGTTCTCTGCCACTTGCAGGGCGTCCGAATTCCCACTCTTGGCTGCTTTGACGTCGTTTCCAAACGGGTCGAGGATGGGAACAAGTCCCTGACGGTGCAGTGGCCCACGTTCCGCCTGGCCAGGAACCTCATCGTTGCCCACAACCTCACAGCCGACAAGGAGTACCTGCCAGGTAAGAGGGTGCAGGAATCCCTTGCTGCATGGATCTCAGGTGCTTCTCAGAAGCAAAGCGTTGCCTGCACAGAGCAGGTCCCAAACCGAAGCCTTTCTGGGTGACGACTGCCATGAGCAGCACCTGGGGAACGCGGGGAAGGGCCGCTGGTGACTGACTCCATCCCTCTCGTGTCGTTTTCCAGGCCATAAGGAGCTGGAGCCCCTCCAATACCCTGAGGTGGCTGCAGCTGCCTCCGTGTCCTGGAAGAAGGTGGAGAGCTGCATCCGAAGCACCACGTCCCTCATCTCTCGCACCCTGGGGAAGGGGGAGAACATCGCCCTCGTCCTGAGGGATGTAGGGGTGCTCATCATTGAAGGCACGAGAGTGCAAATCAAGTTCTATTATGACTTTTTGGAGAGCCTGTCAGAACAGGAGAGCCTTCAGAAGGCTCTTTTCAAGGTGAGGGTTTTGTTTTCCCCACGGCCTGGGCAGCCTCACACGGGGGCAGCAGCAATGCTTGCCCTTGGCCCAGCAAGACCTCTTGGGTTGGAGCTCTTGGCCAGCCTCTTGGGGTGGCCAAGAGCTGCGGTCCTGCCGGCTCCCGCTGGCCTGGGCTCCTCCAGGACCTAGCGGAGGCCAGGCAGAGGACATTTGCCATCTCCTTGCTCCTCCCCTGCAGGTCCCCCAGCTGATGGACATGGTGGTGTCCCGGGTGTCAGCCGTGGCCTCCCTGACCTTCTCTGGCCGTGTCATCGTCTTCCCCGAGTGAGTATGTTTGCGGCTGTGGCCGCTGCTCGGGCTCGGCAGCGTTTGCTCCTTGCCAAATGTCTCCGCGAGCGGGTGAGCGTGGGGAGTGGTGGTGCCCTGGGTCACGCCAATCTCTTCTTTTGCCAGCTTTAAAATGGACAAAGCGCCCCAGCTATCACCCGGGGAGCGTCTCAAGGCCCGCAGGGATGACAGGCAGGAGAAGGAACGGGCTGTGTTGTCGTCTTCCAGCCAAGGTGAGAGATACAACGCGGCTGCTGGCTCCTCGTGTGCCACAGCTTCATGCCAGCTCGGCACAGCCTCTTGTCTCCGGGCCTCCAAAATGGAGCCCCTGCGTGTGACGTGCCCAAGGTGCCCAGCCCTGGGTGCTGCAGGAGGTCGGGGATCCGAAACACCCCTAAATTGGCTGTACCCAGCTCCTCTCTCCCAGAACTTGGCCCCCAAACCACGTCACGGCCTAAGATTGAGCCGGCTGAGGCTGGTGCCAAGGAGGGCCGAGGCCCCTGGAGATGGAGGCTGGGAG
This sequence comes from Anas acuta, assembly GCF_963932015.1. Lineage (NCBI taxonomy): Eukaryota > Metazoa > Chordata > Aves > Anseriformes > Anatidae > Anas > Anas acuta. Next base: position 153,372 of record NC_089013.1, on the reverse strand, counting down.
GGGAGCACAGCACCCCTGTGACAGCACAGGAGGAGGCCTCAGCACCCGGCGTGTCCCGGGTACAGCAGAGACATGGAAATGTGCTTCTGACATCTCTCCTTGCCAATTCCAGAGAAACAGCCTGAACTGCCACCCTTCCCGGGCACCTTGGACATCATTTATCAAGAAAAAGTGCAGCCCTGGAACAGGAAGGCCCAGCAGAAGAAGGAGCCTTCGCTGAGGTGAGGCTGGAGGCTCCGGGAGGGGGGGAGGAGGCTGCCAGGAGCCCCCCACTTCTCAGGGCTGGCCCCTCTGTTTGGGGTCTGCAGCCACGGGCGCTGCATGGGGGGGTACAAGATGGGGCCCCAAAGATGTCGTGCAGGTGGATGAATTCTTTTGGCTTTGTCCTTTCGGCAGGCTGCCGGTGATGCCCAAGCTGCCTCCTGCCATATCGGAGCATTTGCGCAACCAGCTGCAGAAAGGAACTGTGCCCAAAACAGAGCCCAGGAGCAAATCCAAACAAGAGCCCAAAACAGCACCCAAAGAGCAGGTGCAAGACCAGGGCCGGGAAAAGGCTGAAAAATCTGAAAAACATCAGGAGAGCAAGGGCCAAAAAGCAGCAAAAGCCCCTCCTGAAGTCAGGACAGTACCCATCCTGGAAGCCCTGCCTGTGACGGAGCGAGTGAAGCGCCCCGAATCTCAGAAAGCCCCAGGCCCGCTAGAAACACCCATCGTGTCCATACTGTCCCTGTCGAGCTCGGAGGGCAGCATGATTCAGGAGCCCAGCGACGACAGCGGCAGATTCCAGCGAGGGAGCTCCAGCTCCCAAAGACTGCCAAAGTTACGGGCTGGGAGGTTCTGGTCCGTGCTTCCAGACCGCCCAAAGATGGAGGCATCCAATTGCAAGCCCTCTACTTCTGGCACAGTGACACACCAGGGGGCAAGTTCCGAGCATCAACTGCCAAAGCTCGTACCCAGGCCCCCTACGGCATGGCCTATAGATATTAGAGCCATCCCAAGCACTTGTACTACTGGGACACAGACTGACCAGGAGGCCAGGTCTTCACAACTGGAAATGCCAAAGCTTGAACCCAGGCTTCCGACGCCATGCACTGTACGTGTGAGTGCCAGCCTGCTGAAGGAGCCCAGCGAGCCCTCTACTTCTGGCACACAGAAGGACCAGGGGGCCAGCTCTGCGCAATTTCAAAAACCAAAGCTCCTACCCAGGCCCTCTACGCCGTTGCCTGTAGGTAAGAAAGCCAGCCTGCTGAAGGAGCCCAGCGACCCCTCTACTTCTGGGAAAGACACGGACCAGGGGGCCAGCTCTGTGCAACTAGAACAACCAGAGCTCAAACCCAGGCTCTCAGCGCCGCTGCCTGTAGCTAGTAGAGCCAGCCTGCTGAAGGAGCCCAGCGAGCCCTCTACTTCTCAGACAGCAGCGGACAAGTGGGCCAGCTTTGAGATTCAGCCACGACCAAAGCTCCAATTCGGGCCCTCTCCGCGAATGCCTACACCTAGTAGAACAAGTCCGCCCAAGAAGTACAAAATGCCAAAGTTCAAACCTTTGTATGTGGAGCTGTGCCCTTATCCTATTAGAGCTGGTGGAATGCTGTGTTTTGGCTTAGGATGAGAAGAGTGCTGAGAACACCCCGATGCTTTAATTGTTGCAGAGCAGTGCTTATACTAAGCCAAGGACATCTCAGCCTTTTGCTCCGTCCTGCCAACGGGCAGGCTGGGGGTGCAGTAAGAGCTGGGAGGGGACAGACCCAGGACAGGTGACCCAAACTAGCCAAAGGGGTATTCCATACCATCTGACGTCATGCTAAACAATAGATAGGGGTGGCTAGCTGGGGGGAAGGGGCCGGACTGCTCGGGGTTAGGCTGGGCATCGGTCAGCGAGTGGTGAGCAATTGCATTGTGCATCACTTGTTTGTACATACTATTATTACTTTCCTATTATCACCATTGTATTATTATTGTTATTATTTTTATTATTATTTTGTTATTATTATTTTCCTGTCTTATTAAACTGTCTTTATCTCAACTCACGGGCTTCACTTTCCATTTCTCTCCCCCGTCCCAGAGAGGGAGGGGGGAGGGTGAGCGAACGGCTGCGTGGTGTTTAGCTGCCGGCCAGGTTAAACCACGACAGCCTTTTTGGCGCCCAACGTGGGGCCCGAAAGGTTGAGATAACGGCAGATCTGACCAGAGTGTGTTAAACTAAAATTGGTGTAAGGATTAGACCTGCTTAATAGTCACTTGTCATGATGCTGATTGCTTTAATCTCAACTCTGCTGCGCCTGTTTTCCAAATTGAGTATTATAGTACATTATTTTCCGTATTTGCTCTCTGTCGTGTTGTTTATCCTCTCCGGGCCCTGGTTTCAGATCATTATGGTGCTGTGTGTTGTAGCAATGGCTTATGAGACGATGAAATATGTGGTCATGACTCTAACTTGTTATTTGTATTCAGTAACATCGTCGACTCTGTACTTTGGAAACAGTATCTTGGAAACTATTAGCAATTATACCTATTGTTTTTTTCCATTAGGGAGTCAATCTGTGGAGGGGAAAGGGGAGGATATTTTTCCTTACTTGCTTACTCTCCCTTTCTCCTTCACCACCCCTGTATCCTCCTGGATCACTCTGCCTTCCTCCTTCACCACCCTCTTATCCCCTGAGCTTGTCACAATAGCTCTCCAAGATATTGAATATTCTTGGGATACTCAGACCACCATAGTCTTGTTGTTCTGCCTCATGAATGCACTTCAGGTTCTGCTTAAAGTTAAACAACTACTTGGGAAGCTCTTCCGGAGATGTGCCCGGAGGCAGGATAGTTGTGGGTGGCAGGGAGTATGGGCAGATATGGGCAGGCATCTAGAGCAGTTGGCACCCCCAGTGTGTTGGAAATTCACCCCTGAACAACTGCAAAATCCTCAAAAACTGGCAGAATGCTTGAAAAAAAGGTGTCATGATTCTGGCAGTTCCAATGTAACACAAATCATTGTAACGTGCTGGGGCCTGGCTCATGCCTATCGAGCTGCCATTGATACTGCTATCAACTTAGTGACAGACCCTGCGGCCACTCCAAGCCCTGTGACAGATCCAACGGCCACTGTGACCCCTACGGCGGACTCGGCAGCCGCTCCAGATCCGGTTCCTGCAGCCGCTCCAGATCCGGTTCCTGCAGCCGCTCCAGTCCCAGCTCCTGCAGCCGCTCCAGCCCCAGCTCCTGCAGCCGCTCCAGTCCCAGCTCCTGCAGCCGCTCCAGTCCCAGCTCCTGCAGCCGCTCCAGTCCCAGCTCCTGCAGACGCTCCAGTTCCAGCTCCTGCAGCCGCCCCAGCTCCAGCTCCTGCAACTGCTCCAGCTCCAGCTCCTGCAGCCGCTCCAGCTCCAGCTCCTGCAGCCGCTCCAGTTCCAGCTCCTGCAGCCGCTCCAGCTCCAGCTCCTGCAGCCGCTCCAGTCCCAGTTCCTGCAACTTCTCCAGTCCCAGCTCCTGAAGCTGCTCCAGTCCCAGCTCCTGCAGCCGCTCCAGCTCCAGCTCCTGCAGCCGCTCCAGCTCCAGCTCCTGCAGCCGCTCCAGCTCCAGCTCCTACTGCTGCTCCAGTCCCAGCTCCTGCAACTGCTCCAGCTCCTGCAGCCGCTCCAGCTCCTGTGGCCGTGTCAGAGAAACGAGCTGTAGCAGTGCAAGTTGACCCTGCAGAGGGTATTCCAATCCCTGTAACGGGGTCAGAGAAACGAGCTGTAGCAGTGCAAGTTGATCCTGCAGAGGGAATTCCAATCCCTGTAACGGGGTCAGAGAAACGAGCTGTGGCAGTGCAAGCTGCCCCTGCAGAGGGTATTCCAACCTCTGTGGCAGACCCTGTAACAAAGTCAGAGAAACGAGCAGTAGCAGTGCAAGCTGCCCCTGTAGAGAAGGTGAAAATATGGTATAGAAATTCAAGTCGTTTAGAACGCAGAGAGTCTTCTGCCAATCCAGGTAAAGCTTCTGCCAAAACTAAGTATAGAGATGACGAAGATGATGACGACGCTGGGCCATCAAGGATTCAGGAGGAGGAAGATGAGGATGCCGAAAGAGCAACAGTAACTACCCGAAGCCTAAACGAGCGCGAGCTACGAGATGTGCGAAAAGATTTTGGTCGCTGTATAGGTGAGCAGCTTGTCACCTGGCTGCTCCGGTGCTGGGACTCTGGAGCCAATTGTGTGGAATTAGACGGCAGGGAAGCCAGACGGTTGGGATCCCTTGCTCGAGACGCCGGCATTGACAAAGCAATTGCAGATGGAGCACAACCCACCAGCCTCTGGAGGCGTCTCCTCTCAGCTGTGAGGGAAAGGTATCCCTTCAAGGAAGAACTTTTATGTCTACCAGGCAAGTGGACCACTATGGAGAAGGGAATCCAGTACCTGAGGGAATTAGCCGTACGGGAAGTGATTTATGAGGATCCAGACCTCAGACAAACATCCAAAGACCCAGATGAAGTCAAGTGTACACGACCCATGTGGCGGAAGTTTGTACGGAGTGCACCATCATCATATGCCAGCTCATTGGCAGTAATGGCCTGGAAAGAGGATGAGGAACCCACAGTAGATGAAGCGGCTAAACAACTCCGGCAGTACGAAGAAAGTCTCTCCTCTTCCTTACAGGCCTGCGTCTCAGCTGTGGAGAAACTTTCTGAAAAGTTTCACCAACTTGAAGAGAATCTATTGTCCTCCCCACCTGAACCAACCAGTGCCCACCGACCAAAAGAGAACACTTGGGAGAAACTTTCTGAAAAGGTTCACCAACTTGAAGAGAGATTATTCTCCTCTGCACCTGCACAAAGCAGTGTCTCAGCTGTCAGGGGTAGGCGTTCACCCACACAAGGAAGACGATATGGTGGGTACTCACCCCGTGCCACCCTGTGGTTTTACTTACGAGACCATGGAGAGGACATGAGAAAATGGGATGGAAAATCTACCGCGACCCTAGAGGCACGGGTACGTGAGTTGCAAAAGAAAACAATCAGGAAAAAAGGATTCTCCGAAAAGTTTGCTGCTCCAACTTCCAGCAGACAATCCTTCAAACACAGAAACGAAGAAGATTCTGACCAGGATTAGGGGGGCCCTGCCTCCAGCCAGGGGGAGGAAAGGGACAATCGAGTTTATTGGACTGTGTGGATTCGATGGCCTGGCACATCACGCGCACAGAAGTATAAGGCTTTAGTAGACACCGGTGCACAATGTACTATAATGCCATCGAGCTATAAAGGACCAGAGCCCATCTATATTTGTGGAGTGACAGGAGGATCTCAGCAGTTGACTGTATTGGAGGCTGAAGTGAGTCTGACTGGGAATGAGTGGGAAAAGCACCGTATTGTGACTGGCCCGGATGCTCCATGTATCCTTGGCATAGACTATCTTAGAAGAGGATATTGCAAGGACCCAAAAGGGTTCCGGTGGGCTTTTGGTATAGCTGCCTTAGAGACAGAGGGCATTAAACAATTATCTACCTTGCCTGGTCTCTCAGAGGACCCCTCTGTTGTGGGGTTGCTGAGGGTCGAAGAACAGCAAGTGCCAATCGCTACCACAACTGTGCACCGGCGGCAATATCGCACTAACCGAGACTCCCTGATTCCCATCCATAAGCTAATTCGTCAATTGGAGAGCCAAGGAGTGATCAGTAAGACCCATTCACCTTTCAATAGCCCCATATGGCCAGTGCGAAAGTCTAATGGCGAGTGGAGACTAACAGTGGACTATCGTGGCCTGAACGAAGTCACGCCACCACTGAGTGCTGCAGTGCCGGACATGCTGGAACTTCAGTATGAACTTGAATCGAGGGCAGCCAAGTGGTACGCCACAATTGATATCGCTAATGCATTTTTCTCCATCCCTCTAGCAGCAGAGTGCAGGCCACAATTTGCCTTCACTTGGAGGGGAGTCCAATATACTTGGAATCGGCTGCCCCAGGGGTGGAAACACAGCCCTACCATTTGCCATGGGCTGATCCAGTCTGCGCTAGAGCAGGGGGAAGCTCCTGAACACCTGCAGTACATCGATGACATTATTGTGTGGGGTGACACAGCAGAGGAAGTTTTCGAGAAAGGGAAGAAAATAGTCCAAATCCTTCTGAAAGCCGGTTTTGCCATAAAACAGAATAAAGTCAAAGGACCTGCACGAGAGATCCAGTTTTTAGGAATAAAATGGCAAGATGGACGTCATCAAATCCCAATGGATGTGATCAACAAAATAACAGCTATGTCTCCACCAACTAACAAAAAAGAAACACAGACTTTCCTAGGTGTTGTGGGGTTTTGGAGAATGCACATCCCAAATTACAGTCTGATTGTAAACCCGCTCTACCAAGTAACCCGTAAGAAGAATGAGTTTGAATGGGGCCCTGAACAACGACAAGCCTTTGAACAAATCAAGCAGGAAATAGTCCATGCAGTAGCCCTTGGGCCAGTTCGAACAGGACCAGATGTAAAGAATGTGCTCTACACTGCAGCCGGGGAGAACGGCCCCACCTGGAGCCTCTGGCAGAAAGAACCTGGGGAAACTCGAGGTCGGCCCCTGGGGTTTTGGAGTCGGGGATACAGAGGATCTGAGGCCCGCTATACTCCAACTGAAAAGGAGATATTGGCAGCATATGAAGGAGTTCGATCTGCTTCGGAGGTGGTCGGTACTGAAGCGCAGCTCCTCCTAGCACCCCGATTGCCGGTACTAGGCTGGATGTTCAAGGGAAGGGTCCCCTCTACGCATCATGCAACTGATGCTACATGGAGCAAGTGGGTTGCACTGATTACTCAGCGGGCTCGAATAGGAAAGCCCAGTCGCCCAGGAATCTTGGAAGTGATCATGGACTGGCCAGAAGGCAAATACTTTGGGATATCATCAGAGGAGGAGGTGGGTCGTGCTGAAGAAGCCCCACTGTACAACCAGTTGCCAGAGAATGAAAAGAAATATGCCCTGTTCACTGATGGGTCCTGTCGTATTGTGGGGAAGCATCGGAGATGGAAGGCTGCTGTATGGAGTCCTACGCGACGAGTTGCAGAAGCTGCTGAGGGAGAAGGTGAATCGAGTCAGTTTGCAGAAGTGAAAGCCATTCAGCTGGCTTTAGACATTGCTGAACGAGAAAAATGGCCAGTTCTCTATCTCTACACCGATTCATGGATGGTAGCAAATGCCCTGTGGGGATGGTTACAGCAATGGAAGCAAAACAACTGGCAGCGTAGGGGCAAACCCATCTGGGCTGCTGCATTGTGGCAAGATATTGCTGCTCGGGTAGAGAACCTGGCTGTGAAAGTACGCCACGTAGATGCTCATGTGCCCAAGAATCGGGCTACTGAAGAACATCAAAACAACCAGCAGGTGGATCAGGCTGCTAAGATTGAAGTAGCTCAGGTGGACTTGGATTGGCAGCATAAAGGTGAATTATTTATAGCCCGCTGGGCCCATGACACCTCAGGCCATCAAGGTAGAGACGCAACATACAGATGGGCTCGTGATCGAGGGGTGGACTTGACCATGGACGCTCTAGCACAGGTTATTCATGACTGTGAAACATGTGCTGCAATCAAGCAAGCCAAACGGTCAAAGCCTCTTTGGTATGGAGGACGATGGCTGAAATATAAATACGGAGAGGCCTGGCAGATTGATTACATCACACTCCCTCAAACTCGCAATGGCAAGCGCCACGTACTTACAATGGTGGAAGCAACCACCGGATGGCTGGAAACATATCCTGTGCCTCATGCCACCGCCCGGAACACCATCCTGGGCCTTGAAAAGCAAGTCCTATGGCGACATGGCACCCCAGAAAGAATAGAATCAGACAATGGGACTCACTTCCGAAACAACCTTATAGACACTTGGGCCAAAGAACATGGTATTGAATGGGTGTATCACATCCCCTATCATGCACCAGCCTCCGGGAAAGTTGAACGATACAATGGCCTGTTAAAGACTACCTTGAAAGCAATGGGCGCTGGGACGTTCAAAAACTGGGATACGCATTTAGCAAAGGCCACATGGTTAGTCAATACTAGGGGATCTACCAACCGAGCTGGACCTGCCCAATCAAACCTGTTACGTACTGTAGATGGGGATAAAGTTCCTGTAGTGCATGTAAAAAATATGCTGGGTAAAACAGTCTGGGCTACTCCTGCCTCAGGAAAAGGCAAACCTATTCGTGGAATTGTTTTCGCTCAGGGACCTGGATACACTTGGTGGGTGATGCAAAAGAACGGAGAGGTCCGGTGTGTACCTCAAGGAGATTTAATACTGGGTGAGAATAGCCCATGAACTGAATTGTACCATGTTAAATAGTATATTATACTGTATGTTATCACTACCATGATTACTATAGGTGACTAATTAGAATGTATGGAAAAGAGTGTAACCTGAGCATGACATAAATGGTATGGAATAAGGGGTGGATAGATGTCCTGGTTTCAGTTAGCACAGAATTAATTTTCTTCCTAGTAGCTGGTGGAATGCTGTGTTTTGGCTTAGGATGAGAAGAGTGCTGAGAACACCCCGATGCTTTAATTGTTGCAGAGCAGTGCTTATACTAAGCCAAGGACATCTCAGCCTTTTGCTCTGTCCTGCCAACGGGCAGGCTGGGGGTGCAGTAAGAGCTGGGAGGGGACAGACCCAGAACAGGGGACCCAAACTAGCCAAAGGGGTATTCCATCCCATCTGGGGTCATGCTAAACAATAGATAGGGGTGGCTAGCTGGGGGGAGGGGGCCGGACTGCTCGGGGTGAGGCTGGGCATCGGTCAGCGGGTGGTGAGCAATTGCATTGTGCATCACTTGTTTGTACATACTATTATTACTTTCCTATTATCACCATTGTATTATTATTGTTATTATTTTTATTATTATTTTGTTATTATTATTTTCCTGTCTTATTAAACTGTCTTTATCTCAACTCACGGGCTTCACTTTCCATTTCTCTCCCCCGTCCCAGAGAGGGAGGGGGGAGGGTGAGCGAACGGCTGCGTGGTGTTTAGCTGCCAGCCGGGTTAAACCACGACAGTCTTCTTTGGTATAATTTGGATATAGTTTGGATTTTACCGTCTGGTATCAAAGACAATGCCTTCACCTCCGTTATTTCAGCTGCCCGCTTAGCCTCCTGATCTGCCAATCCATTTCCAATTTCAAAATCGGCAATTTTGGTGACCTCCACAATGCATGACAGCTATCTTTCCTGGTTGTTTTACTGCCTGTAACCATTTTAAAATTTCTTCAGCATGTCTTATCTGTTTTCCCTGAGCGGTCAGCAATCCACATTCTTTCCAAATCGCTCCATGAGCATGTACCACGTCGAATGCATATTTCACGCGAAAATGCGTGAAAAAGCCACCATTTGGGGAATTCCAAAATCCTTTCCAACCTAAATTACACACTGATTCTGCTCGCAGATACTCAGCTCCACTACCGTCACACAGAAACATAACTACCCACGAGGAATATGCAGCATCTGCTCCATTTCTCTTTGTTTTCTTCACATTAACACACCTTTAATTAGAATCTTGGTCTTTCCGAGCATCTTCACGTTCCATGTGCACATGCTGACGGGTGGCTTGGTTGGGCTGCCATTAGGCAGTGACTGGCTGTGTGTTGGCTGCTGGGGGAGTTTAAAGTGGGCATGCAATAGTGCTTGAGGCTCTCTGGAGCTGGAAATATGTTGAGTTTGGGGAATCTCTTCTCCTTTCCCAGAGCTTCGGAGGGCAACCACGGCGCCTTCCTGAAACACCCTGTGCATCTCCAAGCGGAGCTTTCTCTGCAGGACCTTGCTGGGCGCGAACCGGCGCGACCGCAGCACCAAGTGTCAGAGTTGGAGCCCCAGGAGCCTCCTCCGCCTTGAAGCTCCCCTGAGGAACAGACGGAAACGGAGCAAAGTGCACGCAGGAGAAGCCTGGGCTGGTGCCACGTAGTTAATTCAGTAAGTTAATTCACTCAGTGCCACGGAGTTAATTCTCTCCCCTCGTCGTAGTTTTGCTCTCGTGGTGTTCATTAGCTGGACTTCAAGAGAATTCTGTAGAGGGACAAGGCAGAGGTGGGCGTTCTGCCTTGAGTCTGTCTGACTCAAAGCAGACGGGTTGCTGGGCTCCTTGTGCAGGCTGGCTCTAATACCTAGAGGCAACGGCGTCACGAGCCTGGGTAGGAGCTTCGATGGTTCAAGATGCACAGAGTTTCCTCCTGGTGTGTCTTTGTCCCAGAAGTAGAGGTGCTCGGGCTGGCTCTAATGACTACAGGTCATGTCGCTGGGGGCCTGTTTTTGAGCTTGGAATTGGATGCTTCCATCTTTGGGCGGTCTGGAAGCACGGACCAGAACCTCTCAGTCTGTAACTTCGTCAGTCTGTGGGAGCTGGAGCTCCCTCGCTGGAATCTGCCTCTGTGGTTGCTGGGCTCCTGAAGCATGCTGCCCTCCGAGCTCGACAGGGACAGCATGGACATGATGGGTGTTTCTAGCGGGCCTGGGGCTTTCTGAGATTCGGGGCACTTCAGTTGCTCTGTCTCTGGCAGATATTCCAGAATGGATAGCTTTCTGACTTCAGGAGGGGCTTTTGCTGCTTTTTGGCCTTTTATTTTCTGCCGTTTTGCATAGTTTTAGGCTTTGCCCAGCCTTGGTCACACTGGGTGCTGAGGCCTCCTCCTGTGCTGTCCCAGGGGTGCTGTGCTCCCCTCCCAGCCTCCATCTCCAGGGGCCTCGGCCCTCCTTGGCACCAGCCTCAGCCGGCTCAATCTTAGGCCGTGACGTGGTTTGGGGGCCAAGTTCTGGGAGAGAGGAGCTGGGTACAGCCAATTTTAGTTTTTTTTTTGGATCCCCGACCTCCTGCAGCACCCAGGGCTGGGCATCTTGGGCACGTCACACGCGGGGGCTCCATTTTGGGGGCTCGGAGACAAGAGGCTGTGCTGAGCTGGTGTGAAGCTGTGGCACACGAGGAGCCAGCAGCCGCTTTGTATCTCTCACCTTGGCTGGAAGACAACAACACAGCCCGTTCCTTCTCCTGCCTGTCATCCCTGCAGGTCTTTAGATGCTCCCTGGGTGATAGCTGGGGCGCTTTGTCCATTTGAAAGCAGGCAAAAGAAGAGATTGGCGTGACCCAGGGCACCACCACTGCCCCCGGTCTCACGGAGACACTTTCACGTTGCCATAGAGGCCCCGTCCCTAAGGACCGTCCTGGGAAGTGGGCGAGAAAGAATCCCAGGCCTCGATGGGAAGCAGGCGTTGCTTCGCATCCACCTTCCTGGCTGGGCACCCATGGGTGCAAGGAGCAAACGCTGCCGAGCCCGAGTAGCGGCCACAGCCACAAAGATACTCTCTCGGGGAAGACGATGACACGGCTAGAGAAGGTCAGGGAGGCCACGGCTGACACCCGGGACACCACCATGTCCATCAGCTGGGGGACCTGCAGGGGACGAGCAAGGAGATGGCAAATGTCCTCTGCCTGGCCTCCACTAGGTCCTGGAGGAGCCCAGGGCAGCGGGAGCCGGCAGGACCGCAGCTCTTGGCCACCCCAAGAGGCTGGCCAGGATCTCCAACCCAAGAGGTTGAAATCTGAACCCTCTGACGATGTTCTTGCAGCTCCGGGCAATCAAAGCTCATCTCACCATGGACGGGGCCACGGCGTCAGGAGCCTGTGTTTGAGCTTTGGCATTTTGAAATTGCAAGAGCTCGCCCCCTGGTCTGTCAGGGTCCCAGTAGCAGAGGCGTCGCTGGGCTCCTTTGTTGCCTTCATTGGCAGTGGCGACCTGGTTCAGGAACGGCACGGCGACCAACCGCAGGCCGCTCGGGCCATCAGCTCACAGACACCAATGTGGTCAATGGCAAATGGCATTTATTGCTGAGTTACACAGTGTTATATAGCTTGGGTTCACAACGACACTTCCGTCTGCTTCCATCATAAACTACACGCTATTGCCTATCAAGAGAGGGGCTCTAGCTTTCCGTACAGCGCGATATCTTCGGGCTGCCAGACCCTAACTACCTACATTTCCCCCCTCCCTATGTGAAACTAAATTAGCTTAAATATAACAATCTGAAAAAAAAATCTGCTCCTGTCTTAGTTCTATACTTCATAACAATCTTAAGACGTAGACATCATAACTCGAATAAAAAGCATAAGGCACAATAAACAGGAGAAAACTTGGGGGTAACTGGTCATAATGAGGTGTAACTTGGGATAACTAGGGATAACTGGGGATAACACTGAGTAAATACACTCTTTGAGCAGTTGCTGGTGTTCTACCAACATGTTAACTTTCTCTAGCTGGCTTTTAACAAACGACACAAGCGTGTTTAGGATACAAGGTCCAAAGATCAGTGTTAGGATCATTGCGATCGGCCCTACTAAGGTAGATATCAGGGTGGTTAACCACGGTGAATGGTTAAACCATGATTCAAACCATCCTTGTTGGGCTTGTCTTGTCACTGGGGTATACGGATTATGGGGTCGTCCGATGATCCTGTCCTGTGAACAGAAACTCACAGTTTTCATTAGTTTTATTCTGAAGGTGTTGTTTGATGGACTTAAGCGGACACCATGTGATTCTGCCATCTTTTCTGACCGCAGCATACCCTCGCCCTGTCAGACCTAATTTCCACCCTTGTTCCTGTAATATATGGAGTGGTAATTCGTGTCAGAAAAATGGTTGATATTAATAAAGAAGGGGGAGATTTGGGAATGTGGCAATGGGGGTCGGAAAGCCTCGTGGTTGGTGATAACATCAGACTCTTAATGATGAGGTCATCAGGAATGTAAAGAGTTTTGAGGAATCAAAGAAGGGTGATTGAGGTGACGCCCTGCCATCTGGGGTTGCTTGTTTTCCCCACTGTTAAGGCACGGAAGTTGCTGGGGGGGGTTGCTGGTTAGAACTGTTAACATTTATTGTTTAATGTTATATGATACTAATATTATTAGTGTGATTTCAAGGGTTAACGGAACACGGGAAAAGCAATCATGTTTTGTTGCTTTCGGGAACCTTGTGGTGGGCAGAGCACGTGCAGAAGAAAAGGGAGACAGTTGAAGCCGCTCCTGCAGTCTGGAACAAAAGGTTGCTAATGGTGATGGGGAAACCGTGAGCCTTTCACCCACAACGACCACCACAAAGAGAATTCTAATCTGAAGCGGGGATAGGATATCCATATGTATAGGCATACTGGGGTTTCCTGTAAATATGTAACAGCAATGTCCTCTATAGATTTGGGAAGTTGGATGGGTGCGTGTGCGTGTTGGTAGAGCATAGACTCCCCACGCACTCAGCGCTGTTTACTTGCCTTTTAAAAATATTCTTTTATGTTACTAAATTCAGAGTTGAGACTTCATTTATAACAAATTGGTGACCCCGACGTGATCTTCTTGGACTTTGGATCTGCGACCGGTAAAGGGAGGCGCCCCACCTAGTGGCCCTTGCCAATAGCGGCGCTAGAGTTCAACAAGATTTTGAACATAAGAGGCAAGTAAAAAAATAAATAAAATAAGAGCTCTCCGTCAGTGACCCGTAATCTTGCACGCGAAGACCTGAATGAAGAGGATCTGTGAGTATACCGTTCGGTTGGGTGGGATTCGGCTGTGTGACTGTGTGTAAGGGTGTGACTGAGACGGAACTCAGTTCCAAAGCGAGTGCGGAGGTCTTCTAACCGCGGTTCCGATCTCCCGCGAGGGACTCAGCCGGTGAAGGACCGAAGCGATTGGTCTAGGAATTCGTGGGGGGGTTAACCACTTGCAAGACACCTCTACACAAACACAGCTAGGGATTCAGAACCTCTTTAAGGTTTCCAGGGATTCAGAACTTATTTGAAGCTTCCAGGGATTCGGAACTTATTTGAAGCTTTCAGGGATTCGGAACCTCTTTAAGGGTTCCAGGGATTCGGAACTTATTTGAAGCTACCAGGATGGGTCTGGGGGAAAGTAGATTCTCTGACCTGGGAGACTCAGAGCCCAGATATTCCACCAGAAAGCCCCTTAGAGATAATGTTAAAATATTGGGGTGTTTGGGAATGGAGGAAAGGAAAAAAAGAGAAAATGGCTCAATTTTGTATGATAAAATGGCCAAAGGAACCTTTAAGGCCACATGTTTTTTGGCCAGTTTTTGGATCCTTTGAGGATTGGGTATGTCAGGCATTAAACCACTATGTTAACTCCAAGGAGCCTTTTAACCAAGAAGAAAGCGATTATGCGGTTCTATGGGTAGGAGCCTCAAACGCATTTCCCCCAAAACAAATATTCGTGTTAAATACAAGAACTGACAGGGGAAAGGAAGAATGGGAACCTCTGGATAATATACCCCCTCCCTCTTCATGGCAACCAGAACTGCCACATTTTGAAATTCGATTGCCCATGGCCCCTGTTCTCTATCCCTATCCTCCTGCACAAAGGACTAGAAGCAAGATAAGGGCCACAGAAAGGGAGGAAAGTGAAACAGGAGGCTGGACTGATGATTTAGGAGGCCTTTACCCTTTGAGGGAGGTAGCCCTTGGGGGCACCTAGGGGGGAATAGGGTTTGTAGTGGTTCCTTTGAACACGTCAGATGGAAGAAATTTTAAGAAGGAAATGGGAAACCTTTTAGATGAGCCTTTAGGAGTTGCCGAAAGATTGGACCAGTTCCTAGGTCCAAACACGTATACCTGGGAAGAAATGCAGTCCATATTAGGAATCCTCTTCCCTATAGAAGAAAGAGGAATGATCAGGCAAGCAGGAATGAGCCTGTGAGAAAGACAAAACCAGGGAGGTCCTCCAGGGGATGTGAAATGGCCAAATACCAACCCTAACTGGGATCATCAGGCTGCTCAGGGGAGGCCAAATATGAGGGATCTTAGGACCATAATGATACAAGGGATAAAGGAATCGGTTCCAAGGGGACAAAATATAAATAAAGCTTTTAACGAGTGTCAGTGCAGAGACGAATCTCCAACTGAATGGTTAGACAGGCTGAGAAAAAGCCTTCAGATGTACTCGGGGATAGATCCTGATTCCCCTGCAGGAGGGGCACTGTTGAGAACCCAGTTTATAGCAAGATCTTGGGAAGACATCCAAAAGAAATTGGAGAAACTTGATGATTGGCATGAAAAAGGATTGGAAGAATTATCAAGGGAAGCACAAAAGGTCTATGTGAGGAGAGATGGGGAAAAACAGAAGGCAAAAGCAAATGTTTTTATGGCAGCAATAAGGGAAAGTCAAAAAGCAAGTGGGCAGGAAAGCAGGAAAGGATCAGGAAAAAAACAGGGTGAAAGAGAACTCATGGATAAATGGAAAGGACAGCAAGATAGAATCCCTATCTGTTACTATTGTGGCAAAAAGGGGCACCTTCAGAGGAACTGTAGGGAAAAACAAACAAACAAACAAACAAACAAAAAAAAAACAACAACAGGATGAAGAAATGTTTAAGGAAGACTAGGGGTGTCAGGGGCTATATCTTTTGGGACCCGAACATCGAATGAGCCCTTGATAAAATTATTAATAGGTCCCCACAGGGAAGAGGTGTATTTTTTAGTAGATACTGGAGCGGAGAAATCAACTATTAGAAAATTACCAAAAGGGGTTAAGGAAGGAAAGAGGAATACCATGGTAGTAGGAGCAAAAGGTGAGCCCTTGTCGTGGTTTAACCCGGCCGGCAGCTAAACACCATGCAGCCGTTCGCTCACCCTCCCCCCTCCCTCTCTGGGACGGGGGAGAGAAATGGAAAGTGAAGCCCGTGAGTTGAGATAAAGACAGTTTAATAAGACAGGAAAATAATAATAATAAAAATAATAATAA
The DNA here is from genome assembly GCF_963932015.1 of Anas acuta. Taxonomy (NCBI): domain Eukaryota; kingdom Metazoa; phylum Chordata; class Aves; order Anseriformes; family Anatidae; genus Anas; species Anas acuta. Next base: position 137,647 of record NC_089013.1, on the reverse strand, counting down.
CAATAATAATAATAATGATACAATGGTGATAATAGGAAAGTAATAATAATATGTACAAACAAGTGATGCACAATGCAATTGCTCACCACCCGCTGACCGATGATGCCCAGCCTAACCCCAAGCAGTCCGGCCCCCTCCCCCCGGCTAGCCGCCCCTATCTATTGTTTAGCATGACGTCAGATGGTATGGAATACCCCTTTGGCTAGTTTGGGTCCCCTGTCCTGGGTCTGTCCCCTCCCAGCTCTTACTGCACCCCCAGCCTGCCCGTTGGCAGGACAGAGCAAAAGGCTGAGATGTCCTTGGCTTAGTATAAGCACTGCTCTGCAACAATTAAAGCATCGGGGTGTTCTCAGCACTCTTCTCATCCTAAGCCAAAACACAGCATTCCACCAGCTACTAGGAAGAAAATTAATTCTAACTGAAACCAGGACATCTATCCACCCCTTATTCCATACCATTTATGTCATGCTCAGGTTACACTCTTTTCCATACATTCTAATTAGTCACCTATATTAATCATGGTAGTGATAACATACAGTATAATACACTAATTAACATGGTACAATTCAGTTCATGGGCTATTCTCACCCATTATTAAATCTCCTTGAGGTACACACCGGACCTCTCCGTTCTTTTGCATCACCCACCAAGTGTATCCAGGTCCCTGAGCGAAAACAATTCCACGACTAGGTTTGCCTTTTCCTGAGGCAGGAGTAGCCCAGACTGTTTTACCCAGCATATTTTTTACATGCACTACAGGAACTTTATCCCCATCTACAGTACGTAACAGGTTTGATTGGGCAGGTCCAGCTCGGTTGGTAGATCCCCTAGCATTGACTAACCAGGTGGCCTTTGCCAAATGCGTATCCCAGTTTTTGAACGTCCCAGCGCCCATTGCTTTCAAGGTAGTCTTTAACAGGCCATTGTATCGTTCAACTTTCCCGGAGGCTGGTGCATGATAGGGGATGTGATACACCCATTCAATACCATGTTCTTTGGCCCAAGTGTCTATAAGGTTGTTTCGGAAGTGAGTCCCATTGTCTGACTCTATTCTTTCTGGGGTGCCATGTCGCCATAGGACTTGCTTTTCAAGGCCCAGGATGGTGTTCCGGGCGGTGGCATGAGGCACAGGATATGCTTCCAGCCATCCGGTGGTTGCTTCCACCATTGTAAGTACGTGGCGCTTGCCATTGCGAGTTTGAGGGAGTGTGATGTAATCAATCTGCCAGGCCTCTCCATATTTATATTTCAGCCATCGTCCTCCATACCAAAGAGGCTTTGACCGTTTGGCTTGCTTGATTGCAGCACATGTTTCACAGTCATGAATAACCTGTGCTAGAGCGTCCATGGTCAGGTCCACCCCTCGATCACGAGCCCATCTGTATGTTGCATCTCTACCTTGATGGCCTGAGGTGTCATGGGCCCATCGGGCTATAAATAATTCACCTTTATGCTGCCAATCCAGGTCCACCTGAGCTACTTCAATCTTAGCAGCCTGATCCACCTGCTGGTTGTTTTGATGTTCTTCAGTAGCCCGATTCTTGGGCACATGAGCATCTACGTGGCGTACTTTCACAGCCAGGTTCTCTACCCGAGCAGCAATATCTTGCCACAATGCAGCAGCCCAGATGGGTTTGCCCCTACGCTGCCAGTTGTTTTGCTTCCATTGCTGTAACCATCCCCACAGGGCATTTGCTACCATCCATGAATCGGTGTAGAGATAGAGAACTGGCCATTTTTCTCGTTCAGCAATGTCTAAAGCCAGCTGAATGGCTTTCACTTCTGCAAACTGACTCGATTCACCTTCTCCCTCAGCAGCTTCTGCAACTCGTCGCATAGGACTCCATACAGCAGCCTTCCATCTCCGATGCTTCCCCACAATACGACAGGACCCATCAGTGAACAGGGCATATTTCTTCTCATTCTCTGGCAACTGGTTGTACAGTGGGGCTTCTTCAGCACGACCCACCTCCTCCTCTGATGATATCCCAAAGTATTTGCCTTCTGGCCAGTCCATGATCACTTCCAAGATTCCTGGGCGACTGGGCTTTCCTATTCGAGCCCGCTGAGTAATCAGTGCAACCCACTTGCTCCATGTAGCATCAGTTGCATGATGCGTAGAGGGGACCCTTCCCTTGAACATCCAGCCTAGTACCAGCAATCAGGGTGCTAGGAGGAGCTGCGCTTCAGTACCAACCACCTCCGAAGCAGGTCGAACTCCTTCATATGCTGCCAATATCTCCTTTTCAGTTGGAGTATAGCGGGCCTCAGATCCTCTGTATCCCCGACTCCAAAACCCCAGGGGCCGACCTCGAGTTTCCCCAGGTTCTTTCTGCCAGAGGCTCCAGGTGGGGCCGTTCTCCCCGGCTGCAGTGTAGAGCACATTCTTTACATCTGGTCCTGTTCGAACTGGCCCAAGGGCTACTGCATGGACTATTTCCTGCTTGATTTGTTCAAAGGCTTGTCGTTGTTCAGGGCCCCATTCAAACTCATTCTTCTTACGGGTTACTTGGTAGAGCGGGTTTACAATCAGACTGTAATTTGGGATGTGCATTCTCCAAAACCCCACAACACCTAGGAAAGTCTGTGTTTCTTTTTTGTTAGTTGGTGGAGACATAGCTGTTATTTTGTTGATCACATCCATTGGGATTTGACGACGTCCATCTTGCCATTTTATTCCTAGAAACTGGATCTCTCGTGCAGGTCCTTTGACTTTATTCTGTTTTATGGCAAAATCGGCTTTCAGAAGGATTTGGACTATTTTCTTCCCTTTCTTGAAAACTTCCTCTGCTGTGTCACCCCACACAATAATGTCATCGATGTACTGCAGGTGTTCAGGAGCTTCCCCCTGCTCTAGCGCAGACTGGATCAGTCCATGGCAAATGGTAGGGCTGTGTTTCCACCCCTGGGGCAGCCGATTCCAAGTATATTGGACTCCCCTCCAAGTGAAGGCAAATTGTGGCCTGCACTCTGCTGCTAGAGGGATGGAGAAAAATGCATTAGCGATATCAATTGTGGCGTACCACTTGGCTGCCTTCGATTCAAGTTCGTACTGAAGTTCCAGCATGTCCGGCACTGCAGCACTCAGTGGTGGCGTGACTTCGTTCAGGCCGCGATAGTCCACTGTTAGTCTCCACTCGCCATTAGACTTTCGCACTGGCCATATGGGGCTATTGAAAGGTGAATGGGTCTTGCTGATCACTCCTTGGCTCTCCAATTGACGAATTAGCTTATGGATGGGGATCAGGGAGTCTCGGTTAGTGCGATATTGCCGCCGGTGCACAGTTGTGGTAGCGATTGGCACTTGCTGTTCTTCGACCCTCAGCAACCCCACAACAGAGGGGTCCTCTGAGAGACCAGGCAAGGTAGATAATTGTTTAATGCCCTCTGTCTCTAAGGCAGCTATACCAAAAGCCCACCGGAACCCTTTTGGGTCCTTGCAATATCCTCTTCTAAGATAGTCTATGCCAAGGATACATGGAGCATCCGGGCCAGTCACAATGCAGTGCTTTTCCCACTCATTCCCAGTCAGACTGACTTCAGCCTCCAATACAGTCAACTGCTGAGATCCCCCTGTCACTCCACAAATATAGATGGGCTCTGGTCCTTTATAGCTCGATGGCATTATAGTACATTGTGCACCGGTGTCTACTAAAGCCTTATACTTCTGTGCGCGTGATGTGCCAGGCCATCGAATCCACACAGTCCAATAAACTCGATTGTCCCTTTCCTCCCCCTGGCTGGAGGCAGGGCCCCCCTAATCCTGGTCAGAATCTTCTTCGTTTCTGTGTTTGAAGGACTGTCTGCTGGAAGTTGGAGCAGCAAACTTTTCGGAGAATCCCTTTTTCCTGATTGTTTTCTTTTGCTACTCACGTACCCGTGCCTCTAGGGTCGCGGTAGATTTTCCATCCCATTTTCTCATGTCCTCTCCATGGTCTCGTAAGTAAAACCACAGGGTGGCACGGGGTGAGTACCCACCATATCGTCTTCCTTGTGTGGGTGAACGCCTACCCCTGACAGCTGAGACACTGCTTTGTACAGGTACGGAGGAGAATAATCTCTCTTCAAGTTGGTGAAACTTTTCAGAAACTTTCTCCCAAGTGTTCTCTTTTGGTCGGTGGACACTGGTTGGTTCAGGTTGGGGGGAAGATAGATTCTCTTCAAGTTGGTGGAACTCTTCAGAAAGTTTCTCCACAGCTGAGACGCAGGCCTGTAAGGAAGAGGAAAGACTTTCTTCGTACTGCTGCAGTTGTTTAGCCACTTCATCCACTGTGGGTTCCTCATCCTCTTTCCAGGCCATTATTGCCAGTGAGCTGGCATATGATGATGGTGCACTCCGTACAAACTTCCGCCACATGGGTCGTGTACACCTGACTTCATCTGGGTCTTTGGATGTTTGTCTGAGGTCTGGATCCTCATAAATCACTTCCCGTACGGCTAATTCCCTCAGGTACTGGATTCCCTTCTCCATAGTGGTCCACTTGCCTGGTAGACATAAAAGTTCTTCCTTGAAGGGATACCTTTCCCTCACAGCTGAGAGGAGACGCCTCCAGAGGCTGGTGGATTGTGCTCCATCTGCAATTGATTTGTCAATGCCGGCGTCTCGAGCAAGGGATCCCAGCCACTTGGCTTCCCTGCCGTCTAATTCCACACAATTGGCTTCAGAGTCCCAGCACCGGAGCAGCCAGGTGACAAGCTGCTCACCTATACAGCGACCAAAATCTTTTCGCACATCTCGTAGCTCGCGCTCGTTTAGGCTTCGGGTAGTTACTGTTGATTTTTCGGCATCCTCATCTTCCTCCTCCTGAATCCTTGATGGCCCAGCGTCGTCGTCATCTTCGTCATCTCTATACCTAGTTTTGGCAGAAGCCTTACCTGGATTGGCAGAAGACTCTGCGTTCTAAACGACCTGAATCTCTATACCATTTTTTCACCTTCTCTACAGGGGCAGCTTGCACTGCTGCTGCTCGTTTCTCTGACTTTGTTACAGGGTCTGCCACAGAGGTTGGAATACCCTCTGCAGGGGCAGCTTGCACTGCCACAGCTCGTTTCTCTGACCCCGTTACAGGGGTTGAAATACCCTCTGCAGGGTCAACTTGCACTGCTACAGCTCGTTTCTCTGACCCCGTTACAGGGATTGGAATACCCTCTGCAAGGTCAACTTGCACTGCTACAGCTCGTTTCTCTGACCCCGTTACAGGGGTTGAAATACCCTCTGCAGGGTCAACTTGCACTGCTACAGCTCATTTCTCTGACACGGCCACAGGAGCTGGAGCGGCTGCAGGAGCTGGAGCGGCTGCAGGAGCTGGAGCTGGAGCGGCTGCAGGAGCTGGGACTGGAGTAGCGGCAGGAGCTGGAGCTGGAGCGGCTGCAGGAGCTGGAGCTGGAGCAGTTGCAGGAGCTGGGACTGGAGTAGTGGCAGGAGCTGGAGCTGGAGCGGCTTCAGGAGCTGGGACTGGAGCGACTGCAGGAACTGGGACTGGAGCGGCTGCAGGAGCTGGAGTTGGAGCGGCTGCAGGAGCTGGGACTGGAGCGGCTGCAGGAGCTGGGACTGGAGCGGCTGCAGGAGCTGGGGCTGGAGCGGCTGCAGGAGCTGGGACTGGAGCGGCTGCAGGAACCGGATCTGGAGCGGCTGCAGGAACCGGATCTGGAGCAGCTGCAGAGTCCACCGTAGGGGTCACAGTGGACGTTGGATCTGTCACAGGGCTTGGAGTGGCCGCAGGGTCTGTCACTAAGTTGATAGCAGTATCAATGGCAGCTCGATAGGCATGAGCCAGGCCCCAGCACGTTACAATGATTTGTGTTACTTTGGAACTGCCAGAATCATGACACCTTTTTTTCAAGCATTCTGCCAGTTTTTGAGGATTTTGCCATTGTTCAGGGGTGAATTTCCAACACACTGGGGGTGCCAACTGCTCTAGATGCCTGCCCATATCCACCCATACTCCCTGCCACCCACAACTATACTGCCTCCGGGCAGATCTCCGGATGAGCTTCCTAAGTAGTTGTTTAACTTTAAGCAGGATCTGAAGTGCATTCATGAGGCAGAACAACAAGACTATGGTGGTCTGAGTATCCCAAGAATATTCAATATCTTGGAGAGCTATTGTGACAAGCTCAGGGGATAAGAGGGTGGTGAAGGAGGAAGGCAGAGTGATCCAGGAGGATACAGGGGTGGTGAAGGAGAAAGGGAGAGTAAGCAAGTAAGGAAAAATATCTTCCCCTTTCCCCTCCACAGATTGACTCTCTAACGGAGAAAAATAATAGGTATAATTGCTAATAGTTCCCAAGATACTGTTTCCAAAGTACAGAGTCCACGATGTTACTGAGTATAAATACCAAGTTAGAGTCATGACCAGATATCTTATAGTCTCATAAGCCATTGCTATAACACTCAGTACCATAATGATCTGAAACCAGGGCCCGGAGAGGATAAACAACACTACAGAGAGCAAATACGGAAAATAATGTACTATAATACCCAATTTGGAAAACAGACGCAGCAGAGTTGAGATTAAAGCAATCAGCATCATGACAAGTGACTATTAAGCAGGTCTAATCCTTACACCAATTTTAGTTTAACACACTCTGATCAGATCTGCCGTTATCTCAACCTTTCGAGCCCCACGTTGGGCGCCAAAAAGACTGTCATGGTTTAACCTGGCCGGCAGCTAAACACCACGCAGCCGTTCGCTCACCCTCCCCCCTCCCTCTCTGGGACGGAGGAGAGAAATGGAAAGTGAAGCCTGTGAGTTGAGATAAAGACAGTTTAATAAGACAGGAAAATAATAATAATAAAAATAACAATAACAATAATAATAATAATGATACAATGGTGATAATAGGAAAGTAATAATAATATGTACAAACAAGTGATGCACAATGCAATTGCTCACCACCCGCTGACCGATGATGCCCAGCCTAACCCCGAGCAGTCCGGCCCCCTCCCCCCGGCTAGCCACCCCTATCTATTGTTTAGCATGACGTCAGATGGTATGGAATACCCCTTTGGCTAGTTTGGGTCCCCTGTCCTGGGTCTGTCCCCTCCCAGCTCTTACTGCACCCCCAGCCTGCCCGTTGGCAGGACAGAGCAAAAGGCTGAGATGTCCTTGGCTTAGTATAAGCACTGCTCTGCAACAATTAAAGCATCGGGGTGTTCTCAGCACTCTTCTCATCCTAAGCCAAAACACAGCATTCCACCAGCTACTAGGAAGAAAATTAATTCTAACTGAAACCAGGACAGCCCTTCAAGGTTCCTATATTGGAAAATATAGAAATAGAATCAGAGAAGAAACTATGTCTCAATGACCTATTGCTGGTGGCTGAGGCTGAGCACAATCTATTAGGAAGGGACTTAATAATAAGATTAGGGTTGGAAATCAAGAGCCGGGGGGAGAACTAAAAATTCAGCTATATACCCTAACCCAAGAAGATGAGGGAGAAATAGACCCACAAGTACGGTATCAAGAAGGAGATTCAGGAAAATTAGATATGGAACCCTTGGTAGTAGAAGTAGTGGATCCACAACAGCCAATAAGGATTAGGCAATATCCTATCCCATTGGAGGGGAAAAGAGGACTCAAACCAGTTATAGACAGGTTGCTCCAAAAGGGGATGCTGGAACCGTGTATGTCCCCACAGAATACCCCCATTTTGCCAGTAAAAAAGGCTGGTGGATCATATAGGTTGGTTCAGGATCTTAGGGCTGTGAATCAGCGAAGCATAACCAAATTTCCAGTGGTGGCTAACCCATATACTTTAGTAAACCACCTAACACCTCAGTATAAATGGTATAGTGTAATAGATTTGAAGGATGCTTTCTGGGCCTGCCCATTAAGTGAAGGGTCGCGGAATTACTTTGCCTTTGAATGGGAAGACCCTGAAACAGGAAGGCGACAACAGCTTAGATGGACAGTAATTCCTCAGGGATTTACTGAATCCCCAAATTTATTTGGCCAAACCTTAGAAGAATTATTACAACTTTTTGAAATAAAGGGAGAAGTGAAATTGTTGCAATATGTGGATGACCTATTAATAGCTGGGGAGACTGAAAAAGAGACACGGAGAACCACTAAAAGGAAATAGGGTACTTAGGACATTGGCTAAGCCAAGGAAAGAAAAAAATTGGATCCTGACAGGGCATCTGGGATTTTAGCCCTGTCATCACCCAAAACAAAGAAGGAAGTGAGGCAACTGCTCGGCCTCTTGGGATATTGTAGGCCCTGGATGGAAGGGTTTAGTGAAAAGGCAAAGTTTTTATATGAAAAATTGACTGGAGAAAAAAATGAAGTGGAATGAGGAAGATGAGGAAAAGCTGAGGTTGATCAAGAAAACGCTAATAGAAACTCCAGTGCTGAGCCTCCCAGATTTATAAAGACCCTTTTATTTATTTGTAAATGTTTCTAACCAAAGTGCATATGGAGTACTAACTCAAGAATGGGCAGGAATCAAGAAACCTGTGGGATATTGTTCCAAACTATTAGACCCTGTGAGTAGGGGGTGGCCAGTGTGCTTACAGGCAATTGTGGCTACTGCCTTACTGATTGAGGAAGCTAGTGTCTTGGTTTCAGTAAGAACAGAATTAATTTTCTTCCTAGTAGCTGGTGGAATGCTGTGTTTTGGCTTAGGATGAGAAGAGTGCTGAGAACACCCCGATGCTTTAATTGTTGCAGAGCAGTGCTTATACTAAGCCAAGGACATCTCAGCCTTTTGCTCTGTCCTGCCAACGGGCAGGCTGGGGGTGCAGTAAGAGCTGGGAGGGGACAGACCCAGGACAGGTGACCCAAACTAGCCAAAGGGGTATTCCATACCATCTGACGTCATGCTAAACAATAGATAGGGGTGGCTAGCCGGGGGGAGGGGGCCGGACTGCTCGGGGTTAGGCTGGGCATCATCGGTCAGCGGGTGGTGAGCAATTGCATTGTGCATCACTTGTTTGTACATACTATTATTACTTACCTATTATCACAATTGTATTATTATTATTGTTATTATTATTTTTGTTATTATTATTTTCCTGTCTTATTAAACTGTCTTTATCTCAACTCACAGGCTTCACTTTGCATTTCTCTCCCCCGTCCCAGAGAGGGAGGGGGGAGGGTGAGCAAACGGCTGCGTGGTGTTTAGCTGCCGGCCGGGTTAAACCACGACACGTGACTGTGTGTAAGGGTGTGACTGAGACAAAACTCGGTTCCGAAGCGAGTGCGGAGGTCTTCTAACCGCGGTTCTGATATCCCGCGAGGGACTCGGCCGGGGAAGGCCCGAAGTGATCGTTCTAGGTATTCGTGGGTGGGATAACACTCACAAGACCCCTTTAGATACTGGCCCAGCCAGGACTTCGGAAGGTTTTTTTTTTCTATAAAATGAAGTGCCAGGAATGGGTCAGGGACAAAGCAGATCCTCAGACTTGGGAGGTTCAAGGAGGGGCCTCAGGTTTAAAAAGGGGGAAAATTACCAGACATTCAGAAGCACTAAACCTAAGGATTAGGCGAGAATGATTCAATTTTGCATGGTTAATCTGATCTAAATTGTGGTGTGATTCATAGCCCTCTCTACCAAGTGACCCAGCAGAACAATTCCAACCAGGAACCTGAGCAACGAGAATCCTTTGAGCGAATTAAGCAGGACACCATTCACACAGTAGCCCTTGGGCTACTTCAGGTAGGACCAAAGGTTTAAAAAAGTCAAAAGTCTGCTTTACAGCAGAGGCAGGGAGAATGGCCCCACCTGGAGCCTCTGGCAGAAAGCTCCAGGGGAGATTTGGGGTCAACCCCAAGGATTTGGGAGTCTGGGATGAAGAGCATCTGAAACCAATCCCCCAAACAAGAGATACTGGCAGCATATGGAGGGCTGCGAGCTGCTTCAGGAGTGGTTGGTGCTGCAGCACAGCTCCTCCTGGCACCCCGGCTGCCGTTGTGGAAGAGCTTTTCCAGGAGAACTGAGGGGGGAGAAACAGAGCTCCTCCACCAGCTGCTTCTCCTCCTCCCCTGCACCCAGAGGTGCTTGAGAGAGCCTTCCGCCACTGGGATGAGGATCTGGGGGGAGTCGAGGCAAAATGATGACAGTAGGCCTCAGGGGGAGCATTAAGAAAGCCGCTGGCACGCATGGCGTGAGCGACCAGGTCCGGGAACAAAAGACAGAGAGAAATGTCAAGGGAAGACGGAAAGCTAAGCAAGGTTAGAGGGTTAGCAGCAAACAGTAGCTGATTCTTTGCTGTGCTGGGAGTTTCAGACGCGGGGCTCAGGGGCAGAAGCATTCAGTACTTGGACTAAGCCGACCATCAAAGCCTGCAATTTGCCATCAAAAGCCACCGATGAGCATTTACCCAAACAAGGCTAGCCATCAAAAGTTGAAATTCTCGAGCAATAGAATCCCCCTCAAACCCAAGTGAGTCTTAAGTGCCGCAACTGCTGTACGGAATTTTACTTTACAAGCAGAAGCACTTTGAAAAATCATTTTAATTGGCAGGTTCCGTTGTGAAAGCGCAGCCCAGCAGGATGGAAATGGTGCTCTCTTTTTCTCCCCAGCTGCCGTCGCATCCTCTCCTTTCCCCTCCAGGGATGTGCAGGTTTTCTCCACGTTGCTCTGAGGGCAGCTTCCCAGCTCTTGTCCCAGCAAGGGGAGGTTCCTGGCCATGGAGGCCGTGGAGAAGGTCCCTCAGCTGGAATCATCCCTGTGATGGTCCCTCTCCCAGCGCAAGTTTGGGCTGATTGCAGTGCCACGGCTGGAAAATCTTCATGCTCATGGTGTTTAGACTACGTCGTGGACAGACGAGGAGTTGGTCGTCTCTGGCAAGAGGTCGTTGCGTTTTCCTCCAGTATCTCGTAGTCTGCTGTCAGATGGATTTCTGTGAAGGGAGTGAGACTCTGAGCAAAAACTGCTACAGGTTTTTGGGGCTCTTTGCCCACACGCGGACCCCGTGGATGGCTTCAGGTCCCGCCGTTTCCCTCCCTCTGCTCACCCCATCCCCAGACCTGGCCAGCAGCAGGGTTCAGCTCTGCCAGGCCCAGCCACAAAGCCCCTCTCTTCCCACCCGGCCTGGAAACCAGCACCCAGCTGCAAACACACGCTCTCCTCTCGGGCCAAGAGCAGCCTCCTGCTTTGTTAGGCCTTCTAAATGCTGCCAAATAACATGTGTCTGCATGTGTGTGCCTGGTGTGTCTGCGTGGCAACAGAAGGGAACTGGAGGGACTTGAGGCTAGCCATGGAGGAGCCCAAGGTTCTGCTTGGACCGAGCCAACCCCCGGCTCAAAACTGAGATCTCGTTGGAGAGGCCCCGCTGTCCCCAGAACTACTTGCCTCCAAGGCTTGAGCCCCCAAAGGAACAGGGATGTGGATCACGCACCTGTTTTGCCACCTCTGACGGCGTTCTTGCAGCTCCGGGCAGTCAAAGTTCGGCTCACCGTGGACGGGGCCGCGGCGTCGGGAGCCTGGGTTTGAGCTTTGGCTTTTGGCGATTGATAGAGCCGGCCCCTTGGTCTGTCAGGGTCCCAGACACAGAGGTGTTGGTGGGCTCCTTGGGCGGTCTGGCTGTAATAGGATAAGGGCCCCGCTCCACGTACAGAGGTTTGACATGCGACATTTTGCGCTTCTTGGGCAAACTGGGTCTACTACCTATAGGCAACGGCGTAGAGGACCCGAATTGGAGCTTTGGTGGTTGCAGATGCTCAGAACCGGCCCCCTGGTCTGTCTGTGTCTGAGAAGTAGAGGGGTCGCTGGACTCCTTGGGCAGGCTTGCTCTACTAGCTACAGGCAGCGGCATTGAGAGCCTGGGTTTGAGCTCTGGTTGTTCTAGTTGCACAGAGCTGGCCCCCTGGTCCGTGTCTTTCCCAGAAGTAGAGGGGTCGCTGGGCTCCTTCAGCAGGCTGGCTTTCTTACCTACAGGCAACGGCGTAGAGGGCCTGGGTAGGAGCTTTGGTTTTTGAAATTGCGCAGAGCTGGCCCCCTGGTCCTTCTGTGTGCCAGAAGTAGAGGGCTCGCTGGGTTCCTTCAGCAGGCTGGCACTCACGCGTACAGTGCATGGCGTCGGAAGATTTGGTTCAAGCTTTGGCATTTCCAGTTGTGTAGACCTGGCCTCCTGGTCAGTCTGTGTACCAGTAGTACAAGTGCTTGGGATGGCTCTAATATCTATAGGCCGTAGGGGGCCTGGGTACGAGCTTTGGCAGTTGATGCTCGGAACTTGCCCCCTGGTGTGTCACTGTGCCAGAAGTAGAGGGCTTGCAATTGGATGCCTCCATCTTTGGGCGGTCTGGAAGCACAGACCAGAACCTCACAGTCCGTAACTTTGGCAGTCTTTGGGAGCTGGAGCTCCCTCGCTGGAATCTGCCACTGTCGTCGCTGGGCTCCTGAATCATGCTGCCCTCCGAGCTCGACAGGGACAGTATGGACACGATGGGTGTTTCTAGCGGGCCTGGGGCTTTCTGAGATTCGGGGCGCTTCACTCGCTCCGTCACAGGCAGGGCTTCCAGGATGGGTACTGTCCTGACTTCAGGAGGGGCTTTTGCTGCTTTTTGGCCCTTGCTCTTCTGATGTTTTCCAGATTTTTCAGCCTTTGCCCGGCCTTGGTCTTGCACCTGCTCTTTGGGTGCTGTTTTGGGCTCTTGTTTGGATTTGCTCCTGGGCTCTGTTTTGGGCACAGTTCCTTTCTGCAGCTGGTTGCGCAAATGCTCCGTTATGGCAGGAGGCAGCTTGGGCATCACCGGCAGCCTGCCGAAAGGACAAAGCCAAAAGAATTCATCCAACTGCACGACATCTTTGGGGCCCCATCTTGTACCCCCCCATGCAGCGCCCGTGGCTGCAGACCCCAAACAGAGGGGCCAGCCCCGAGAAGTGGGGGGCTCCTGGCAGCCTCCTCCCCCCCTCCCGGGGCCTCCAGCCTCACCTCAACGAAGGCTCCTTCTTCTGCTGGGCCTTCCTTTTCCAGGGCTGCACTTTTTCTTGATAAATGATGTCCAAGGTGCCCGGGAAGGGTGGCAGTTCAGGCTGTTTCTCTGGAATTGGCAAGGAGAGATGTCAGAAGAACATTTCCATGTCTCTGCTGTACCCGGGACACGCCGGGTGCTGAGGCCTCCTCCTGTGCTGTCCCAGGGGTGCTGTGCTCCCCTCCCAGCCTCCATCTCCAGGGGCCTCGGCCCTCCTTGGCACCAGCCTCAGCCGGCTCAATCTTAGGCCGTGACGTGGTTTGGGGGCCAAGTTCTGGGAGAGAGGAGCTGGGTACAGCCAATTTTAGTTTTTTTTCGGATCCCCGACCTCCTGCAGCACCCAGGGCTGGGCACCTTGGGCACGTCACACGCAGGGGCTCCATTTTGGAGGCCCGGAGACAAGAGGCTGTGCCGAGCTGGCATGAAGCTGTGGCACACAAGGAGCCAGCAGCCGCGTTGTATCTCTCACCTTGGCTGGAAGACAACACAGCCCGTTCCTTCTCCTGCCTGTCATCCCTGCGGGCCTTGAGACGCTCCCCGGGTGATAGCTGGGGCGCTTTGTCCATTTTAAAGCTGGCAAAAGAAGAGATCGGCGTGACCCAGGGCACCACCACTCCCCACGCTCACCCGCTCGCGGAGACATTTGGCAAGGAGCAAACACTACCGAGCCCGAGCAGCGGCCACAGCCGCAAACATACTCACTCGGGGAAGACGATGACACGGCCAGAGAAGGTCAGGGAGGCCACGGCTGACACCCGGGACACCACCATGTCCATCAGCTGGGGGACCTGCAGGGGAGGAGCAAGGAGATGGCAAATGTCCTCTGCCTGGCCTCCACTAGGTCCTGGAGGAGCCCAGGGCAGCGGGAGCCGGCAGGACCGCAGCTCTTGGCCACCCCAAGAGGCTGGCCAAGAGCTCCAACCCAAGAGGTCTTGCTGGGCCAAGGGCAAGCATTGCTGCTGCCCCCGTGTGAGGCTGCCCAGGCCGTGGGGAAAACAAAACCCTCACCTTGAAAAGAACCTTCTGAAGGCTCCCCTGTTCTGACAGGCTCTCCAAGAAGTCATAATAGAACTTGATTTCCACTCTCGTGCCTTCGATGACGAGCACCCCTACATCCCTCAGGACGAGGGCGATGTTCTCCCCCCTCCCCAGGCTGTGAGAGATGAGGGATGTGGTGCTTCGGATGCAGCTCTCCACCGTCTTCCAGGACACGGAGGCAGCTGCAGCCACCTCAGGGTATTGGAGGGGCTCCAGCTCCTTATGGCCTGGAAAACGACACGAGAGGGATGGAGTCGGTCACCAGCGGCCCTTCCCCGCGTTCCCCAGTGCTGCTCATAGCAGTCGTCACCCAGAAAGGCTTCGGTCTGGGACCTGCTCTGTGCAGGCAACGCTTTGCTTCTGAGAAGCACCTGAGATCCATGCAGCAAGGGATTCCTGCACCCTCTTACCTGGCAGGTACTCCTTGTTGGCTGTGAGGTTGTGGGCGACGATGAGGTTCCTGGCCAGGCGGAACGTGGGCCACTGCACCGTCAGGGACTTGTTCCCATCCTCGACCCGTTTGGAAACGACGTCAAAGCAGCCAAGAGTGGGAATTCGGACGCCCTGCAAGTGGCAGAGAACGGAAGGGCCGAAGGTTAAGGATCAGCCGGAGGTGGTCCCATCCGGGAACGGTGCTTCGGGCCCTGCTCTGCCCTTCCCGCTGTTGGGAGCCAGGCTGAGGGGACCCAGGGGCTTCCAGCGACTGGGGTCAGCCCTGAGATACCACACCGCCTACCAGAAGCAACACCGCACTTGTGCGATACCTATTGGTCTCTTGGTGGGGCCTTTTGGGGTGAGTTTCCTGCTTTTGGGGTGGGGAACAAGGGCGACGTAGGGGCCAACCCACCTGGCGCTGCTGGAGGTGCTCCCGGATGTAGGCCGACACTGCATCCCAGACAGATGATCGCTCTGGAAGGCAAAGAAAATCAGGTCCCGTGCTGCTTCTGGTGGCTGCCAGCCTTCCAGCACCCCCACCCCCGCGTTTTGGTGGCAGAGGAAAAAAGCCGTCACATCTCCGTCCCCAAACGGAGACCCCCCCCCCCCGAGTTGACCATGGAGCCAGGTCCTCCCCACAGAAAGCCCCAGACGGGGGTCAGCCACGCTCCTGTAGTGCTGGGGGTGCTCGCACCTTGGTCAGTGACGCCTCGTATCGCGGGGACGTGCTCCATCGCACTGCTCTCCCAACAGTCTAATGTGGTACGCCTCGTGTGAGCAGCTTGCTCCTTGCTGGCATCAGCCATCTTTGAGCTCATCCTGCCCGAACGTCTCGGTACCTCTGGTGCAGGACCCGTCGCGCAGCCCCTTTTATATGGTCCTGCCACTGTGACGTATGTGTCATTGCATTGTGACATCACAGTGACGTGGGCAGTGCTGGCTGTTGCCCACGGTGACGCCGGCACCAACAGGCTGCTGCCTGCCCAAGCACCTCTGTGCTGGGGGGAGGACATCAACGTATCACAGGTAATTGTAGAAATCGTAGAATCGTAAGAATTGTAGAAACTGGAATTGTAGAATTGTAGAAATTAGAATGATAGGATTGTAGAAATCAGAAAAGGATAATGGAAATGGAATCACAGAATGTCCCAAGTTGGAAGGGACCCATAAGGATCATCAAGTCCAACTCCGCACCTGGCACCGCACAGGTCTACCCAAAAATGTAGACCCTGTGACTAAGTGCACAGTGCAATGGCTTCTTAAATTCAAACAGGCTTGGTGCAGTGACTGTGTCCCTGGGGAGCCTGTTCCAGTGTGTGACCACCCTCTCGGTGAAGAACCTCTTCCTGATGTCCAGCCTAAACCTCCCCTGCCTCAGCTTAGCACCATTCGCACCATTTTTGGGATCTGGCTGTGAAACCGTGGCAAGAGCACAAGCAGGGGGACAATCTGACGCTCAGATCTTGAGCCGTCAGCGTGATAACACCACTAAGGAACAGCACGTGGTAAGGGTCTACCGCTGGAGATGGCAGGATGAGAGCGGGAGGTGAGTGTTCTTTAAACATTTCTGGTCAGCTCGTAATATGACAGGCCGCCAAGGAAAACTTGATTGTACTTGTAAGCGGGAATCCGATGCGGGAGCTTGGAGGTGTGCAGATACGAGTACAAATGGGGCAGACATTGTAACGAGAACACTGTATTTTCACGCTCCTATAAATAAAGAAGGATGGCACGGTCCTTTTCCAAATGGGACGTGGGTGTGACGTGGAGGTGTGTCTGCGTGGCAACAGAAGGGAACTGGAGGGACTTGAGGCTAGCCATGGAGGAGCCCAAGGTTCTGCTTGGATCGAGCCAACCCCCGGCTCAAAACTGAGATCTCGTTGGAGAGGCCCCGCTGTCCCCAGAACTACTTGCCTCCAAGGCTTGAGCCCCCAAAGGAACAGGGATGTGGATCACGCACCTGTTTTGCCACCTCTGATGGCGTTCTTGCAGCTCCGGGCAATCAAAGCTCGGCTCACCGTGGACTGGGCTGCGGCGTCGAGAGCCTGGGTTTTAGCTTTGGCTTTTGGCGATTGATAGAGCCGGCCCCTTGGTCTGTCAGGGTCCCAGACACAGAGGTGTTGGTGGGCTCCTTGGGCGTTCTGGCTGTAATAGGATAAGGGCCCCGCTCCACGTACAAAGGTTTGAACTTTGGCATTTTCTGCTCCTTGGGCGGACTTACTCTACTACCTTTGGCAATGGCGTCGAGGGCCTGAATAGGAGCTTCGGTGGTTGATGTTGAGCAGAGCTGGCCTCCTGGTCCATCTCTGTCCCAGTGGTAGAGGCATCGCTGGGCTCCTTGTGCAGGCTGGCTCTAATACCTAGAGGCAACAGCGTAGAGGACCTGGGTTGGTGCTTTGGTTCTTGAAGTTGCGCAGAGCTTGCCCCCTGGTGTATCTGTGTCCCAGAAACAGAGGGGTTGCTGGGCTCCTTGGGCAGGATGGCACTCACACGTACAGCGCACGGCGTCGGGAGACTGGGGAGGAGCTTTGGCAGCTGATGCTCAGAACTTGCCCCCTGCTGTGTCAGTGTCCCCAAAAGCAGAGTGGTTGCTGGGCTCCTTGTGCAGGATGGCTCTAATACCTAGAGGCAACGGCGTCACAAGCCTGGGGAGGAGCTTTGGCAGCTGATGCTCTGAACTTGCCCCCTGGTGTGTCACTGTGCCAGAAGTAGAGGGCTTGGAATTGGATGCTTCCGTCTTTGGGCGGTCTGGAAGCACGGACCAGAACCTCTCAGTCTGTAACTTCGGCAGTCTGCCGAATGGGGAGTTGTTTCCCAAAAGAGTGGTATTTTTCCCCATAAGGGGGAAATTTCCCCAAAAAGGGGGACATTTTTCCCCAAACAGGACGAGTGTCGTGGTTCCGCTCGAGTGGGCAGCCGAGCTCCACCACAGCCGCTCACTCACTCCCCCTCCTCAAAGAGGAATGGGGAGAAAATATGTGAAAGGGGCTCAAGGATTGAGATAAGGACGAGAAAATCACGCAATAATTAGTGTAACGGGCAAACCAGACTCAGCATAAGAAGACAGATAGTAAGATTTATTGCTCATTACTAACAAGCTAGAGAAGTGAGAAACAAAGGAAAGAAACCAAAAGCACCTCCCCCCCCATCCACCCTCTTCCACCTCCTCCCCCCGAGCGGCGCAGGGGAACGGGGGAATGGGGGTTATGGTCAGTCTACAGCACTTCTTCTCTGCCGCTCCTTCTCGGTCACTCTCGTCCCCTGTGCTGTGGGGTCCCACCCACGGGATGCAGTCCTTGACGAACTGATCCGGCGTGGGCTTCCCACAGGCAGCAGCTCTTCCAGAACTGCTCCAGATATGGGTCCGTACCACGGGGTCCATCCCTCAGGAGCAAACTGCTCCAACCTGGCTCCCCTACGGGCAGCAGCTCCTGCCAGATCACCTGCTCCTGCATGGTCTCCTCTCCACGGGCTACAGGTCCGGCCCGGAATCTGCTCCGGCAGGGGTCTTCCACAGGCGGCAGCCTCCGTCGGTGCAGGGCCACCTGCTCCACCGTGGTCTCCTCCACGGGCTGCAGTGTGAAACCCTGCTCCACCGTGGTACTCCATGGGCTGCAGGGGGACATCCTGCTTCACCATGGTCCTCACCACAGGCTGCAGGGGACTTCTGCTCCGGCGCCTGGAGCACCTCTCCCCCTCCTTCTACACTGACCTTGGCACCTGCAAGGCTGTTTCTCACTCCCTTGACTCTCCCGGCTGCTGTGTGGCGCAGTGTTTTTTTCCCTGTCTTAAATATGCTCTCACAGAGGCGCAAAACAACATCGCTTATTGGCTCAGATCTGGAAAACAACGGGGCCCTTCCCAAACATGGGGCGGCTTCTAGATCTTTCTCACAGAAACCACCCCTATGGCCCCCTGCTACCAAAACCTTGCCACGTAAACCCACTACAACGAGTTGCTCCCAAAAAGGGGGAAACTGTTCCTCGAAAAGGGGGAATTGTTATCAGAAATGGGAAACAACTCCCCATTTTTTTCAGAACAAGTCCCATTTTGGCGGAACAATTCTCCATTTTTGTTAAAAGTTCCCCCTTTTTTGGGAACGGTTTCCCCTTTTTTCAGAAGGAATCCCCCTTTTTGAGGAACAGCTCCCCATTTTTGATAGCAATTCCCCCTATTTTAGGAACAATTTCCCCCTTTTTGGGAACATCTCCCCCTTTTTTCACAAAGAGTCCCCATTTTGGGGAACAATTCCTCCTTTTTGGGGAAAAATGTCCCCCTTTTTGGGGAACAATTCCCTCCTTTCTGGGAACATCTCCTCCTGTTTGGGGAAAAATGTCCCCCTTATGGGGAAAAATACCCCTCTTTTGGGAACACCTCCCCCTTTTTTTCGGAACAAGTCCCATTTTGGGGGAACAATTCTCCATTTTTGTTAAAAGTTCCCCCTCTTTGGGGAACAATTTCCCCATTTCTGGGGACAGTTCCCCCTTTTTTCTGAATGAGTCCCCCATTTAGGGGAACAAATCCCGCCTGTGTTTAGGGAAAAAATCCCCCTTTTGGGGAACAATTTCCCCTTTTTAGGTAACAATGCCCATCTTTTGGGGAAAATTCCCCTTTTTTTTGTGAAGAATACCCCATTGTTTGGAAACAATTCCCCCTTTTTTGAGGGCAACTCCCCTTTTTTGGGAACAATTCGGCACCCGGGTGCTGAAGGAGCTGGCGGACGTCATCGCGGAACCTCTCTCAATTATTTTTCAACGATCCTGGGAGTCTGGAGAGGTCCCGGTAGACTGGAAGCTGGCAAATGTTGTGCCGATTTTCAAGAAGGGTCAGAAAGAAGACCCTAGCAATTACAGGCCTGTCAGTCTCACGTCAGTGCCTGGTAAAATCATGGAGAAGATGGTTCTCAAACGTATTGAGGCGCACCTGGGGGACAATGCAGTCATTGGTCCCAGCCAGCATGGGTTTGTGAAGGGTAGGTCCTGCCTAACTAACCTGATTGCCTTTTATGATAAGATCGCCCGTATGGTGGACCAAGGGAAACCAGCTGATGTGATTTTTTTGGACTTCAGCAAGGCTTTTGACACGGTTTCCCATAGGATCCTACTGGACAAAATGTCCACCATACAGCTAAATAAAAACATCATACGATGGGTGAGCAATTGGCTAACGGGCAGGGCCCAAAGGGTTATGGTAAATGGGGCTGCGTCAGGCTGGCGGGTGGTCACCAGTGGGGTCCCTCAAGGCTCCATTTTAGGGCCAGTACTTTTCAATATTTTTATAAACGATCTGGATGTAGGAATAGAAGGTATTTTGAGCAAGTTTGCTGATGACACCAAACTTGGAGGAGTTGTGGACTCGAATGAGGGTGGAAAGGCCTCGCAGAGGGATCTGGATAGGTTGGAGAGCTGGGCGATCGCCAACCGCATGAAGTTCAATAAGAGCAAGTGCCGGGTCCTGCACCTGGGACGGGGAAACCCTGGCTGCACGTACAGACTGGGCGATGAGACGCTGGAGAGCAGCCTAGAAGAGAGGGATCTGGGAGTCGTGGTAGACAGCAAGTTGAATATGAGGCAGCAGTGTGCCCTGGCAGCCAGGAGGGCCAACCGTGTCCTGGGGTGCATCAAGCACGGCATCGCTAGTAGGTCGAGGGAGGTGATTGTCCCGCTGTACTCTGCGCTGGTGCGGCCTCACCTCGAGTACTGTGTGCAGTTCTGGGCACCACAGTATAAAAAGGACATGAAACTGTTGGAGAGTGTCCAGAGGAGGGCTACGAAGATGGTGAAAGGCCTGGAGGGGAAGACGTACGAGGAACGGCTGAGGGCACTGGGCCTGTTCAGCCTGGAGAAGAGGAGGCTGAGGGGAGACCTCATCGCAGTCTACAACTTCCTCGTAAGGGGGTGTCGAGAGGCAGGAGACCTTTTCTCCATTAACACCAGCGACAGGACCCGCGGGAACGCGGGTAAGCTGAGGCAGGGGAAATTTAGGCTTGACATCAGGAGGGGGTTCTTCACAGAGAGGGTGGTTGCACACTGGAACAGGCTCCCCAGGGAAGTGGTCACCGCACCGAGCCTGTCTGAATTTAAGAAGAGATTGGACTGGGCACTTAGTCACATGGTCGGAACTTTTGGGTAGACCTGTGCGGTGTCAAGAGTTGGACTTGATGATCCTTAAGGGTCCCTTCCAACTCAGGATATTCTATGATTCTATGATTTGGGGTCACCCCCCCCATGTCACCTCCCCAGCAGCTCCCACTCCACGCTGGGGACATTTTGGGGACACAGGGATTGAGTCACCCCAATGGGGGACATTTTGGGGATGGGGTCACCCCAGTTGGGGACATTTTGGGGACATGGGAATGGGGTGACCCTAATTTGGGACATCTTGGGGACATTGTGGGCATGGGGTCACCCCAATTAGGGACATTTTGGGGACATAGGGACAGGGTCACCCCAGTTGGGGACACTTTGGGGACATTTGGGGGACATTTTGGGGATGGGGTCACCCTAATTGGGGACATTTTGGGGACATGGGGATGGGGTCACCCCAATGGGGGACACTTTGGGGACATTTGGAGATGGGGTCACCCCAATTAGGGACACTTTGGGGACACAGGGATTGAGTCACCCCATTTGGGGATATTTGGGGGACACTTTGGGGACATTCTGGGGATGGGGTCACCACAATTAGGGCCACTTTGGGGACACAGGGACAGGACCACCCTAACTGGGAACATTCTGGGGACGGGGTCACCCCACTCGGGGACATTTGGGGCCACCCCCCCGCGTCACCTCCCCAGCTGCTCCCACTCCACACTGGGGACATTTTGGGGACATGGGGAGGGCGTCACCCCAACTGGGGACATTCTGGGGACAGGGTCACCCCAATGGGGGACACTTTGGGGACAGGGTCACCCCAATTAGGGATGGAGACATTTTGGGGATGGGGTCCGGGAACTGGGGGGGGACTGGGAAGGGACTGGGAAGGGACTGGGAAGGGACTGGGGGAGACTGGGAAGGGACTGGGAAGGGACTGGGGAGACGAGGGGGGGCGCTGGGAGGGGCTGGGAGGGCGCTGGGGGGAGATGGGGGGGGCCGAAGGGGTCGCGGGGGGGGGGCACTGGGAGAGACTGGGGGGAACTGGGAGAGATTGGGAAGCACTTGGACAGTCGGGGGGGGTGGTGGGGGGAGCCGAGATGGCGCGGGGGGGGCACTGGGAGAGACTGGGGGGGACACTGGGAGAGACTGGGAAGCACTGGGAGAGATTGGGGGACCACTGGGAGAGTTTGGGGGGGCACTGGGAGGTGCTAGAGGGACACTGGGAAGTGCTGGGAGAGACTGGGAAGCACTGGGAGAGGTTGGGGGGGCACTGGGAGAGCACTGGAAGGCGCTTGGGGACACTGGGAGAGACTGGGGGGCACTGGGAGAGATTGGGGAGCGCTGGGAGAGACTGGGAAGTGCTGGGAGAGCACTGGAAGGTGCTGGGGACTCTGGGAGAGACTGGGGGGAACTGGGAGAGACTGGGGGGGACACAGGGAAAGGCCAGGAGAGACTGGAGGGTACTGGGAGTATTGGGAAAGCTTTGGAGGAGCACTGGGAGGCACTGGGGGAGACGGGGGGGCACTGGGAGCACTGGGAAGGCTTTGGAGGGGCACTGGGAGCACCGCCCCTGGGCCATAGGGGCCATAGGAACCCAGCTATAGGGCCCTATAGGGACCCCCACCCCATATGGCCCTATAGAGCCCTATAGGGACCTATAGGGTCCTACAGGGACCCTGGGACATAGAGGGCCATAGGGGGCCACCTATAGGGTCCTATAGGGACCCCGGGCCATAGGGACCCAGCTATAGGGCCCCATAAGGACCCCAGGCCATAGGGGCCCACCTATAGCGTCCTATAGGGACCCCAAGCCATAGGGACCCAGCTACAGGACCCCATAAGCACCCCAGGCCATAGGGCCCCATAGGGACCCGCTTCTAGGGGCCACAGGGCCTCCCCTATAGGGCCCCATAGGGACCCCAGGCCACAGGGACCCTCCTCTGGGCCCCGCAGGCCCCGCCCCCCGTCCCCAGGCCCCGCCCCCTGTTTGTGAGCGTGCGCGCTGCGGGCCGGGCGCAGGTGCGGGCAGGGGAGAGGTGAGGCGGCGCGAGGCGAGGCAGGCGGGGGGGGGGAGAGCCCCCTTCGCGGGACCCCAGGGGGGGCTTGGGACCCCCCCACATTACCCTGAGGGGTTTTGGGGCCTTGGGACCCCCCCCAGTGTGACCCCGGGGGGCCTTGAGGGGCCTTGGGACACCCCACAATGGGACTCTGGGGGGCTTTGGGTCCCCCCCGTGTAACCCTAGGGGGTCTTTAGGGTCTTGGGACCCCCCCACCCAAGTGACCCTGGGGGGGTTTGCCCCCCCCAGTATTACTCCGGGGGGTCTCGGGACCCCCCCATGTAACCTCAGGGGGTGTTTGGGGTCTCGGGACCCCCCCAAACGACTCATGGGGGGTGTTTGCCCCCCCCACGTCCCCATTCTGCAGGACCTGGGGGGGGCCCTCTCCAAAAGGGGGGGCCCCCAACACCCCCCAACCTGTGTCCCCCCCCCACCGCAGATTACACCATGGCATCAAAGCGCCCAGATGGTCCCCAGGACCCGGCCCCCAGCTCCCCCCCCAGCACGTGAGTTGTGTTTTTTTTTGGGGGGGGGGAGGTGACAACAGCCCCCCCCCTCGCTGTCCCCATTGTCCCCACAGGGACACCAGTGACAATGACAACTCCAGCAGTGACTTGGAGGCCACCCTGCAGGAGAAGCAGGGGGCTCAGGGGGGGCCCGGCCCCTGCCCCGTACGTGTCCCCTTTGTCCCCCCCCCGTCCCCAGTCCTTACAGGGTCCCCGTGTCCCCTCACCCTTTGGGATCACCATGTCCCCAATCCTTATAGGGTCCCCGTGTCTTCTGGCCCTTTGGGATCCCCATTCCCCATAGGGTCACCATGTCCCCAGTCCTTATAGGGTCACCCATTCCCCATAGGGTCCCCGTGTCCTCAATCCTTATAGGGTCCCCGTGTCCCCTTGCCCTTTGGGTTCCCCATTCCCTATAGGGTCCCCGTGTCCACAGTCCTTATAGGGTCCCCGTGTCCCCAATCCTTATAGGGTCACCATGTCCCCTCATCCTTTGGGATCACCGTGTCCCCAATCCTTATAGTGTCCCCATGTCCCCTGGCTCTTTGGGGTCCCCATTCCCCGTAGGGTCCCCGTGTCCCCTGGCCCTTTGGGGTGGCCGTGACCCCCACCCCATACCCCGCAACCCCTGGAGCAGGCGCTGGCGCAGACGGGGCCGGAGGTGCTGGGGGCGGCCTCCCGAGCCCAGGGGGCCCTCGGCAGCCGGGGGTTGCGGCTGCGGGGCGTTGGGAGCTGCTGAGGAGCCGCCTGGGGGACCTGCTGGGGGAGCGCTGCCACCGCCTGCTGCGGGTACGGGGGGGGTCGGGGGGTTTGGGGGGGGTTGGGGGGGGTTCAGAGGGATTTGGGGGGGTTAGAGGGGATTTGGGGGGGGTTAAAGGGGATATGGGGGGGTTAGAGGGGATTTGGGGGGGATTCGGGAGATTATAGGGGGATTATAGGGGGTTTCAGGGGGATTTGGGGGGGTTATAGGGGATTTGGGGGGGGATAGAGGGGATTTGGGGGGGATTCAGGGGGATTTTAGGGGGTTTTGGGGGGGCTATAGGGGATTTGGGGGGATTCAGGGGGATTTTAGGGGGTTTTGGGGGGGCTATAGGGGATTTGGGGGATTCAGGGGGGTTATAGGGGGATTTCGGGGGGTTATAGGGGATTTGGGGGGAGTTAGGGGGAGTTTGGGGAGGATTTGGGGTGGGAATGGGGGCATGGGGGACCTGCTGCAGGAGCGCTGCCACCGCCTGCTGCGGGTATGGGGGGGTTCAGGGATTTGGGGGGGATTTGGGGGGGGGTTGGGGAGATTTGGGGGGGTTAGAGGGGATTTGGAGGGAGTTAGGCGGGATTATAGGGGGTCCTGGGGGGGATTTGGGGTCTTTGAGGGGGGATTTAGGGGGATTAGGAGTGCAGGGGGAGAGGATTTGGGGTCCCTGGGGGGATTTGGTGTTCCTGGGGGGGGGTTGGGGTCCTTGAGGGGGGGGCTTGGGGTCCTCGGGAAAGTTAGGGGGGGATTTAGGGTCCTTGGGGGGATTTGGGGTGCAGGGGGGGGCATTCGGGGTCCTCAGGGAGATTAGGGGTCCTGGGGGGGATTTGGGGTTCCTGGGGGAGGATTTTGGGGAATTTGGGGTCCTGAAGAGGGATTTGGGGACCTGGGGGGGGATTTGGGGTTCCTGGGGAGGATTTGGGGTCCTTGAGGGGGGGGCTTGGGGTCTTTGGGGGAAGTTGGGGGAGGATTTGGGGTCCTGGGGGGGGGATTTGGGGGGGCTTTGGGGTTCCTGGGGAGGGGGATTTGGGGTCCCAGGGGTGGGACAAACCCTGTGTGTGGGGGGGTCTCACATCGCCCCCCCCCCTTTTTCTGCCCCCCCCCCCAGAGACCTGGCAGGGCCCCAGCCCCCCCCTCAGCCCAGCGCTCACCTCCCCCCCCGTCCCCCTGGGAGCTCCGCGTTCCCAGCCCAAGGAGGTGAGTTTGTGGGGGGGGGGGCACCCCCAAAATGGGCTGGGGGGGGCAATGGGGGGAACTGGGAGGTACTGGGAGGGCACTGGAATGGGATGGGGGGGCACTGGGCATACTGAGGGGCACTGGAATGGGACTGGGGGGGACTGGGAGGCACTAGGGTGAGACTGGGGGGGCACTGGGCATACTGGGAGGGACTGGGGTGGCACTGGGCATATCGGGGAGCACTGGGATGGGACTGGAGGGGCAATGGGCATACTGGGGGGACACTGGGGGATACTGGGATGGGACTGGGAGGGCACTGAGCATAGTGGGAGGGACCGTGGGGGGGGCACTGGGCATACTGGGGGACACTGGGGGTACTGGGATGGGACTGGGGGTGCACTGGGCATACTGGGAGGGACTGGGGGGGCACTGGGCATACTGGGGGACACTGGGGGTACTGGGATGGGACTGGGGGTGCACTGGGCATACTGGGAAGGACTGGGGGGAGGCACTGGGCATATTGAAGAGCACTGGGATGGGACTGGGGGGGCAATGAGCATACTGGGAGGGACTGCGGGGAGGCACTGGGCATACTGGGGGGGCACTGGGCATACTGGGGGGGCACTGGGCATACTGGGAGGCACTGGGCATACTGGGGGGGCTCCCAGATTCGTCGCCAGATTAAGTGTGGTGGAGGAGGAGGAGGAGGAGGAGGGGGGGGGGGCAGCAGCGAGGAGCCCCCCCTGCAGCTAGACCAGGTGAGCCCCCCCCCACAGCCCCCCCAGCACCAAGGGGGGGCTCCTGGGTGCTGCTTCCCCCCCCCCCCCCAGGTCCGGGACCTCTTTGACTCCTCCATCCTGGGAATCGAGGTGAGGGGGGGGGGCGAAATGTTGCCTCCCCCCCCCAAATTTCCCCCCAACGCCCCCCCCCTTTTTTTTTGTTTACCCCCACTACTTCCCCCCTCCCCAAATTTGGCCCACCCCACCCCAAAATTGCCTCCATTTCCACCCTCTCCGCCCAAATACCCCCTCCAATTTTACCCCAATCCCCCCCAATTTTCCCCCCCCCCAAATTGCCCCCCAAATTTTCACCCTCCCCACTCCCAAAGTGCCCCCTCACCCCAAAATGCACCCCCCCATTTCCACCTCCCCCAAATCCTGCCATTTTCACCCTCCCCCTCCCCCAGCTCCCCCCCCTCAAATTTGAGGACCCCCAAAAAAATCTGCCCCCCCCCAAAAAAAAAACTACACCCCCTAAATCCCGCTCCCGTTTTCACCCTTCCCCCTCTTACAGCCCCCCCCCCAAATTTGCGGACCCCCCCCAAAAACTTTGGGACCCCCCCCCCACAATCTGGGGACCCCCCCAAAAATTGGGGGACCCCCCCCCAAATTGCCCCCCCCCCATTTTTTGGGGGGGTTTCTTTCCCCAGGACTGAGCGTGGAGCCGCAGCCGGAAGGCGTCATTTCTGGTTTTTGCTGTTTTTTGCTGTTCTGAGCCCAAAATGTTGGGGGTCCCACCCCCCACCCCCCACCCCCACACCCCGTTTGGTTCAATAAAGAGCGGGATTGGCAACGCGGCCTCAAAAAAGTTTAGTTTTGGGGGGGAGGGACAGGGGGGGTCTGGTCACAGTGGGTCCCCCGCCGATGTCCCCACCCCATCCCCGTGTCCCCCCCTCTTTGTCCTTGTCCCTCCCCATCCTTGTCCCGGTGTCCCCCCCATCCTTGTGCCCCCCCTCCCCCCCAATGTCCCTGTCCTCGATGTCCCCATTGGGTTGTCCCCATCCCACTGTCCCCACCCCAATGTCCTCGTCCTGATGTCCCCTCCCCGATGTCCCCATCCCACTGTCCCCATCCCGATGTGATCCCAGTGTCCTTGTCCCCATGTCCCCATCCCAACGTCACCCTGCTGTCCCCATCCCGATGTCCTTGTCCCCGTGTTCCCGTCCCACTGTCCCTGTCCCAATGTCCCCACCCCGATGTCCCTGTTCTGATGCCCCCGTGTCCCCATCCCGCTGTCCCCACCCTGATGTCCTTGTCCCCCTGTCCCCATCCCAGTGTCCCCATTACCAATGTCCTTGTCCCCAATATCCCCATCCTGCTGTCCCCATCCCATTGTCCCCATGTCCCCGTGTCCCCATCCCAATGTCCTTCTCCTGATTTCCTTGTCCCGTGTCCCCACCCCAATGTCCCCATCCCAGTGTCCCCATCCCGATGTCCTTGTCCTGATGTCCCTGTCCCCAAGTCCCCATCCTGCTGTCCCCATCCCAGTGTCCTTGTCCCAGTGTCCCCATCCCGATGTCCCCATCCTGATGTCTCCATCCCAATGCCACCACCCCGATGTCATCCCAATGTCCCCATCCCACTCTCCCCACCCCGATGTCCCCATCCCTGTGTCCTTGTCCCAGTGTCCCCATCCCAACATCCTCATCCCAATGTCCTTGTCCCGATGTCCCCACCCCTATGTCCCCGTGCCAATGTCCTTGTGCCAGTGTCCCCATCCTGATCTCATATCGATGTCCTTGTCCCCATGTCCCCATCCGAGTGTCCTTGTCCTGATGTCCTTGTCCCCATGTCCCCATCCCATTGTCCCCGTGTCCCCATGCCCCCATCCTGCTGTCCCCATTGTCTCCCTGTCCCCGTCCCCCCCCTCAGAGCCGCAGGACGTAGGAGTCGCTGTGTGTCAGGTGCCGCACCCAGCGCTGGGGGGGTCCGGGGGGGTGCGGGGGGGGGCACTGGGAGAGACTGGGGGGGACTGGGAGAGACTGGGGGGGACTGGGAGTATTGGGAAAGCTTTGGAGGGGCACTGGGAGGCACTGGGGGAGACTGGAGGGGCACTGGGAGCACTGGGAAGGCTTTGGAGGGGCACTGGGAGCACCGCCCCTGGGCCATAGGGGGCTATAGGGACCCCAGGCCATAGGGGCCATAGGGACCCAGCTATAGGGCCCTATAGGGACCCACGCCATAGGGTCCTATAGAGCCCTATAGGGACCTATAGAGCCATAGAGGGCCATAGGGACCTATAGGGCTTTAGGGACCTATAGGGACCTATAGGGTCCTATAGGGACCCTGGGACATAGAGGGCCATAGGAAGACGCCTATAGGGTCCTATAGGAACCCCAGGCCATAGGGCCCTATAGAGCCCTACAGGGAACCTGGGCCAATAGGGGGCTATAGGGGGCCACCTGTAGGGTCCTATAGGGACCGCAGACCACAGGGTGCTGCCATAGGGACTTGGTTATTGAGCGTTATAGGGAACTGGCTATAGGGCTCCATAGGGACCCCAGGCCATAGGGTGCCATAGCGACCTGGTTATAGGGCACTATAGGGACCCGGCTATAGGGCCCCATAGGGACCCCAGGCCATAGGGACCACCTATAGGGTCCTTCAGGGACCCCGGGCCATAGGGGCCCACCTACAGGGTCCTATAGGGACCCCAGGCCATAGGGGGCCACAAGGACCCAGCTACAGGACCCCATAAGCACCCCAGGCCATAGGGCCCCATAGGGACCCGCTTCTAGGGGCCACAGGGCCTCCCCTATAGGGCCCCATAGGGACCCCAGGCCACAGGGGCCCTCCTCTGGGCCCCGCAGGCCCCGCCCCCCGTCCCCAGGCCCCGCCCCCTGTTTGTGAGCGTGCGCGCTGCGGGCCGGGCGCAGGTGCGGGCAGGGGAGAGGTGAGGCGGCGCGAGGCGAGGCAGGCGGGGGGGGGGGAGAGCCCCCTTCACGTGACCCCAGGGGGGGCTTGGGACCCCCCCACATTACCCTGAGGGGTTTTGGGGCCTTGGGACCCCCCCCCCAGTGTGACCCCGGGGGGCCTTGAGGGGCCTTGAGGGGCCTTGGGACCGTCCCACACTGCTCGGGGGGAGGATTTGGGGCCTTGGGACCCCCCCTAAATGGCCCTGGGGGGGCTTTGGGACCCCCCCGTGTAACCCTAGGGGGTCTTTAGGGTCTTGGGACCCCCCCACCCAAGTGACCCTGGGGGGGTTTGCCCCCCCCAGTATTACTCCGGGGGGTCTCGGGACCCCCCCATGTAACCTCAGGGGGTGTTTGGGGTCTCGGGACCCCCCCAAACGACTCATGGGGGGTGTTTGCCCCCCCCACGTCCCCATTCTGCAGGACCTGGGGGGGGCCCTCTCCAAATGGGGGGGCCCCCAACACCCCCCCAACCTGTGTCCCCCCCCCAGCGCTGCTGTCACCATGTCCTCACGGTGCCCAGCTGGTCCCCAGGACCCGCCCCCCAGCTCCCCCCCCAGCACGTGAGTTGTGTTTTTTTTTTGGGGGGGGGGGAGGTGACAACAGCCCCCCCCCTCGCTGTCCCCACTGTCCCCACAGGGACACCAGCAGCAGTGACAACGACTCCGGCAGCTACTTCGAGACCACCCTGCAGGAGAAGCGGGGGGCTCAGGGGGGGCCCAGCCCCTGCCCCGTACGTGTCCCCTTTGTCCCCGTCCCCGTCCCCAAAGCCGTGCCCTCCCTTGTCACCCCCGTGTCACCTCCGCAGGTCCCCAAACGTCCCCGGAGGGAGCCCAGCGAGGACGGCAGCAGCTCGGAGGAGAACGTCCTCTACCAGGCCGTCATGGATGGCAGGGTGGCCATCGAGGTGACACGGGGACAGGGGGCGACATGGGGGGGACATGGGGACATGGGGGGACATGGGGACATGTTGGGGGGCACGGGGACACACAGGGATAAAGGGACACGCGAGCAAAACCAGCCCCCAAAGGGACACGGGGACGTGTCCACCTTGGGAAGGGGACATGGGGGGGGGGCATTTGCTCAAATGTGGGGCCACCATGTGTCACCACATGTCACCACATGTCACCACATGTCACCACGTGTCACTGTGCCCGCAGGTGGCGGTGGACGAGTGGCTGCAGGGCTACAAGCGGGACCGGGAGCCGGCCTTCCTGGAGCTCGTCAACTTCATCATCCGCTCCTGCGGCTGCCGAGGTGCGGCCACCCCGCTCCCCGTCCCCCTGTCACCCCCCTGGGGGACATCCCCGTCACCCGCCGTGTCCCCTCCCGGCAGGCACGGTGACGCTGGCCATGCTGCGGGAGCAGCAGAACACCGAGATCATCCAGCGGCTGACCGAGACCTTCAGCGAGGTACTGGGGGATGTGTGGTGGTGTGGGGATGCCGCCATCTTGTCTCCTCTGTGAGGCGGCCATCTTGTCTCCAGTGTGACGCCGCCATCTTGTCCCCTTGCGTCCCTGCCACTTCATCCCTTTGCGTCCCGTCCATTTAGTCCCTTTTGTGACTGCAGCATTTTGTCCCTTGTGTCCCTGATACTTTAGTTTTATGCGCTGTTACCGTTTTCTCACCTCTGTGAGGCAGCCATCTTGTCACTGCTTTGACGCCGCCATCTTGTCCCTTTGCATCCCCACCACTTTGTCCCTTTTTGTCCCCACATTTTGTCCTTTTGCTTCCCCATTTTGTCCTTTTCCATTCCCAATTTCACCCCTTTCTGCCACCCATTTTTTCCCTTTGTGTCCCCATTTTGTCCCTTTCCAATCCCCGTTTTGTCCCTTTTTGTCCCCACATTTTGTCCCTTTTTGTCCCCACATTTTGTCCTTTTGCGTCCCCACATTTTGTCCCTTTACAATCCCAATTTCATCACCCCTTTCTGCCACCCATTCTTTCCCTTTGTCCCCCCATTTTGTCCCTTTATGTCCCCCCCATTTTGTCCCTTTCCATTCCCAATTTCACACCTTTCTGCCACCCATTTTGTCCCTTTGTGTCCCCATTTTGTCCCTTCCAATCCCCGTTTTGTCCCTTTGCATCCCCACATTTTGTCCCTTTGCGTCCCCACATTTTGTTCCTTTATGTCCCCCCCATTTTGTCCCTTTCCATTCCCAATTTCACCCCTTTCTGCCACCCATTTTTTTCCTTTGTGTCCCCATTTTCCCCCTTTGCATCCCCACCACTTTGTCCCTTTACGTCCCCCTCATAGTGTCCCTTTCCGCCCCCATTTTCTCCCTTTCCGCCCCCATTTTCTCCCTTTCCGCCCCCATTTTCTCCCTTTTCCGCCCCCATTTCCCTCCTGTCCATCCCCGCCACCTCATCCCTTCGTGTCCCCATTCTGCCCCCGTGTCCCCCCCCAGGACTCCTCCGACTACCCCCTGTCCCTCTCCATGGGGCCGTGGCGCCGTTTTCGGGCCTCTTTTGGGGCCGTGGTGACAGCGGTGGCCCTGCGG
This sequence comes from Anas acuta, assembly GCF_963932015.1. NCBI lineage: Eukaryota > Metazoa > Chordata > Aves > Anseriformes > Anatidae > Anas > Anas acuta. The sequence continues at coordinate 106,476 of NC_089013.1, read as the reverse complement.
AGCCGCCACGCCGTCCTCTACGATGGCTTCCTCCTCGGCGGCCTCACCGCGCTGCTCACCAGCCTCGCCGACTCCCAAGTGCGCGCCTTCCGCCACACGGCCACCTTGGCAGGTAGGTGACACCCCCCACCCCCAACTTGTCACCCGCCGGGTGTCCCCGACGCCCCCCCGCCACCGTCCCGCTGTCCCCAGCCATGAAGCTGATGACGGCGCTGGTGGAGGTGGTGCTGGGGCTGAGCCAGCGCCGCGACAACACCCGGAGGCTCTACGAGGCCGAAAGGGGGAAAAGCCCCCCCCGGAGAGCCCCCGGCAAGCTGGAGGCGCTGCAGGAGTCGCTGCGGGAGGTGGGTGACGTTTGGGGACGCGGTGGGGACACGGGCACGGGCGCCCCGGTGACGCCCGTGGGTGCCGTCCAGCTCCAGGAGCAGCAGGAGGAGATCGAGGCCGTGATGAACGCCATCTTCAAGGGGGTCTTCGTGCACCGATACAGGTGGGGGGGCGCTGGAGTGGTGCTGGGCGGAACTGGGTACCACTGGGTAGCACTGGGTGGCATTGAGGTGGTGCTGGGGGGCACTGGGTGGCATTGGGATGGTGCTAGGGGGCACTGGGGTGATGCTGGAGGATACTGGGTGGCACTGGGGTGGCTCTGGGTGGCACTGCATGGTGCTGGGCAGCACTGGGGTGGTGCTGGGGGCACTGGGTGGCAGTGGGTGGCACTGGGAACAGCGTGGTTAGGGACTGGAGCCAGTGGGGAGAGCCCAGTTGGGGACTGGGACCAGTTTGGAACTGGGACGCAACCAAGTTGGGTTCTCCTTGGAGAAGGTTGTCACCAGGAGGGGTTGTCACTGTGGTGGCACTGGGGACAGCCCAGTTGGGAACTGGGACCAGTTTGCATCTGGGAATGAAACTAAGTTGAGTTTTCCTTGGAGAACGTCACCAGTTGTGGTTGGGAACTGGGACCAGTCTGGAACAGGGATGGAACCAAGTTGGGTTCTCCTTGGAGAACGTCACCAGGAGGGGTTGGGGACTGGGACCAGTTGGGACCTGGGACCAGATTGGAACTGGGACGAAACCAAGTTGGGTTCTCCTCAGAGAACGTCACCAGTAAGGGTTTGGAACTGGGACCAGTTTGGAACTGGGACCAGTTTAGAACTGGGACGGAACCAAGTTGGGTTCTCCTCAGAGAACGTCACCAGTAAGGGTTTGGAACTGGGACCAGTTTGGAACTGGGACCAGTTTAGAACTGGGACGGAACCAAGTTGGGTTTTCCTTGGAGAACGTCACCAGTAAGAGTTTGGAACTGGGACCAGTTTGGAACTGGGACCAGTTTAGAACTGGGGCGGAACCAAGTTGGGTTCTCCTTGGAGAACGTCACCCGTAAGGGTTTGGAACTGGGACCAGTTTGGAACTGGGACGGAACCAAGTTGGGTTCTCCTCGGAGAACGTCACCAGGAGGGGTTGGGGACCGGGACCAGGACGTTGTCACCAGGACAGGGGGATCCCTGGGGTGGCCCTGGGGACCCCGAGCGTGTCGGGGCCGTGGTGTCCCCAAGGCGCTGTCCCTGTGGCGCTGTCCCCCTGGCGGTGTCCCCAAGGCGCTGTCCCCCCCCCAGGGACGTGGTGCCCGACGTGCGCGCGCTGTGCATGGAGGAGCTGGGGACGTGGATGTGCAGCTTCCCGGCCTCCTTCCTCACCGACGGCCACCTCAAGTACCTCGGCTGGACCCTGCACGACAAGGTGGGGACATCCTGGGGACACCTCGGGGACACGGGGACAGCTGGGGGGCGTGGGGACACCGTGGGGACATGGGGATGCCTTGGGGACACAGGGACAGCTATGGGAGCGTGGGGGTATCTTGGGGACGCAGTGACATCTTGGGACATGGGGACACCTTGGGGACACCTTGGGGATATGGGGACACCTCGGGGACACCTTGGGGACATGGGGACACTGGGGACATGGGGACACTGTGGGGACACCTTGGGGACACAGGGACACCTTGGGGACAAGGGGACACCTTGGGGACACCTTGGGGACAAGGGGACACTGTGGGGACACCTTGGGGACACAGGGACACCTCGGGGACACCTTGGGGACATGGGGACACTGTGGGGACACCTTGGGGTCACAGGGACACCTTGGGGACACAGGGACAGCTGGGGGGCATGGGGACACTGGGGGGACACCCTGGAGACAAAGGGACACCTTGGGGACATGGGGACACTGTGGGGACACCCTTGAGACAAAGGGACACCCTGGGGACATGGGGACACTGTGGGGGCATAGGGATGCCTTGAGGGACACCTCGGGGACATGGGGTTCCCTGGGAGGGACACCTGGGGACCTTTGGGGCCAGGAGGGGACCCTTAGGGACACCTGAGGATGGGAGGGGACACTTGGGGACACTTGGGGCAGGGAGGGGACACTTGGAGACCTTTGTGGCCAGGAGGGGACCCTTGGGGACACTTGGAGACCACTGGGACCAGGAGGGGACACTTGGCATAGGGAGAGGAGACCCTTGGGGACCACTGGGGCTGGGAGAGGGGACCCTTAGGGACCTTTGGGGCTGAGAGGGGACCCTTGGGGACACTTGGGGACACTTGGGACCAGGAGGGGACACTTGGCGTCAGGAGAGGAGACCCTTGGGGACCACTGGGGATGGGAGAGGGGACACTTGGGGACCTTTGTGGCTGGGAGGGGACCCTTGGGGACACTTGGGGACACTTGGGGCCGGGAGAGGAGACCCTTGGGGACCTTTGTGGCTGGGAGGGGACACTTGGGAACCCTTGGGGACACTTGGGGACCACTGGGACCAGGAGGGGCTGGCTGGGGACCTTTGGGAGCAGGATGGGGGACACTTGGGGACCACTGGTGCTGTGAGAGGGGACACTTGGGGACCTTTGTGGCTGGGAGGGGACCCTTGGGAACACTTGGGACCAGGAGGGGACCCTTGGCGTCAGGAGAGGAGACACTTGGGGACCACTGGGGCTGGGAGAGGGGACCCTTGGGGACCTTTGGGGCTGGGAGGGGACACTTGGGGACCCTTGAGGCCAGGAGAGGATGGCTGGAGATCTTTGGGGACAGGATGGGGGGCACTTGGGGACGCATGGGGCCAGGAGGGGACCCTTGGGGACACTTGGGGTCAGGAGAGGAGACACTTGGGGACCCTTGGGGCCAGGAGGGGACCCTTGGGGACGCTTGGGGACACTTGGGACCAGGAGGGGACACTTGGCGTCAGGAGAGGAGACCCTTGGGGACCTTTGTGGCTGGGAGGGGACCCTTGGGGACACTTGGGACCAGGAGGTGACACTTGGCGTCAGGAGAGGAGACACTTGGGGACCACTGGGGCTGGGAGAGGGGACCCTTGGGGACCTTTGGGGCTGGGAGGGAACACTTGGGGTTAGGAGAGGAGACCCTTGGGGACCTTTGTGGCCGGGAGGGGACCCTTGGGGACACTTGGGGACACTTGGGGACCCGCAGCAGGGGGAGGTGCGTCTGCGCTGCGTGCGGGTGCTGCAGGGGCTGTACGCCTGCCGGGACACGGCCGCGCACATGGAGCTCTTCACCAGGCGCTTCAAGGTGAGCGTGTCCCCCCCCCGTGTCCCCAACGCTGTCACCTCCCTGCCGAGGTCCCCAGGGGGTGACAACGGGTGTCGTCGTCCCCCCCCCCCCAGGCCCGCTTGGTGTCCATGGTGCAGGACAAGGACCCCGTGGTGGCCGTGGAGGCGGTGAAGCTGCTGACGGTGATGCTGGAGTGAGTTTGGGGACGTTGGGGACACGGGGGGGACATTGGGGACATGGGAGATGCTGGGGACACTGGGGACATGGGGAGGGGCCTGGGGGATGTTGGGGACACTGGGGACATGGGGGGGACCTTGGGGACATCGGGGACATGGGGAACATTGGGGATTGGGGGCAGGGGGATGTTGGGGATGTTGGGGACATGGGGGGGGACATTGGGGACAAGGGGGGGACACTGGGGACATGGGGGACATTGGGGATAATGGGGACACTGGGGACAGGGGGACATTGGGGACATGGGGGACATGGGGGACATGAGGACATTGGGGATATTGGGGATATGGGGGGGACAAGGGACATTGGGGATGTTGGGGTCATTGGGGGCAAGGACATTTGGGACAGGGGAACATTGGGGATGGGGAGATAAGGGGTACATTGGGGACGGGGGGGCATGGGGGACAAGAGGGACATGGGGGGGACATTGGGGACAAAGGGGACATGGGGGGGGCATTGGGGACGTTGGGGACGTTGGGGACAGGGGGACATGGGATGGGCTTGGAGGGAACAAAGGGGACGAGGGGACGCAAAATGGGGGAGATGGGGCCAGGGAGGGACATTGGGGACGTTGGGGACATTGGGGACACGGGGGATGGGGACACTGGGGACACCGGTTAGGGTCTGAGAGCACCAAGGGGGACACAAAACGGGCGAGACGAAGCCAGGCAGGACACGGGGCTGGGGGGTTGGGACACGGCTCGGGGACAGGGGACACAGCCGGGGGACAGCGGTGTCCCCGTTGTCACCCCAGCACGGTGGCCGAGGCGCTGACGGAGGCCGATTGTCACCGCGTCTACCCGGCCGTCTTCTGCAGCCGCCGTCCCCTCGCCACCGCCGCCGGCCTCTTCCTCTACCGCAGGTGAGGCCGGGCCACCCCCTTGTCCCCTCCTGTGTCACCTCCCCTGTCCCCTGTCCCCTCCCGGTGTCACCCCCTGGGGTCTTTTTCCCTCTCCGGTGCCACCCCCGGGTGTTGTCCCCAATCGGTGCCGCCACCGGGTGCGAGGCTTGGTGGCACCCGGGGTTGTCGCCATGGGGATGGTGGCACCCGGTCCTGCCGTGTCCCCGCCAGTCTCTTTGTGTCCCCAACGCTGTCCCCACACCCACGGGACCCCCCTGTCCCCATCCCGTGTCCCTTGCTGCCCCAACCCTGTCCCCAATCCCTCTAGGACCCCCCTGTCCCCATTCCCTGTGTCCCTTTGTGTCCCCAACCCCTGAGTGTCCCCAACCCTGTCCCCATGCCCTTGGGACATCCCTGTCCCCATCCTGTGTCCCTTTGTGTCCCCAGCCCTGTCCCCAGTCCTTCTAGGACCCCCGTTTCCCCACCCCATGTCCCTTTATGTCCCCATCCCTGTCCCCATGGGACCCCTGTGTCCCTTTGTGTCCCCAGCCCTCTCCCCTTGGGACCCCCCTGTCCCCATCCCGTGTCCCTTTCTGTCCCCCTGTCCCCACTCCCTCTCCCCCAAAAAACCCATCTTGGGACCCTGCACCCCCTGATGTCCCCCCCCCGCTGTCCCCTCCCCAATGCCACTCCCTGGCCTTGTCCCCAGCCTGCTGTCCCCGCGGCACGAGGGTGACACCGAGCCGTCCCCCGGCAGCGGGGACAACCGCACCTTCTTCCGCCTGCTGCTGACCTTCTTCATTGAGAGCGAGGTGACACCCTGGGGACAGTCTGGGGGCACCCTGGGGACAATCTGGGGGCACCCAAGGGACACCCAGGGACACCCAGGGGACACCCAAGGGACTTACAGTAACACCCAGGGGACATCCGGGGACACCCAGGGGACACCCAAGGGACCCCGGGTGCCAGCGCTGTCCCTGTCCCCAGCTCCACCAGCACGCCGCGTACCTCGTGGACAGCCTCTGGGACTGCGCCGGGACCCAGCTGCGGGACTGGGACACGGCCGGGGGGCTGCTGCTGGAGGAGGCCCCCGAGGAGGGTGGGCAACTGGGGGGCACTGGGAGGGGACTGGGAGGGGACTGGGAGGCACTGGGAGGGCACTGGGAGACAATGAGGGGAACAGGGATGGGACTGAGGGGCACTGGGGATAACTGGAAGGGACTGGAATGGGACTGGGAGGGTGCCAGGGGGCACTGGGAGAGACTGGGAGGCACGGGAAGGATGCTAGGAGGGAACTGGGAGGCACTGGGGGGTACTGGGGAGTACTGGGATGGGACTGGGAGGAACGGGGGATAACTGGGTGGGCACCAGGGGTCACTGGGAGGCACTGGGATGGCGCCAGGGGACACTGGGATGATACTGGGGGGAGCTGGTTGGCACTGGGAACCTCCTCAACCCCCTCCCAGTCCCCCCCAGTCCCCCCCAGTCCGCCCCCCCCAGCCCCCTCCCAGTCCCTCCCAGTCCTTCCCAGTCCATCCCAGTGTCCCCCAGCGCCCCTCCCAGTCCCCCCAGTCCCCCCCCAGCCCCCTCCCAGTCCATCCCAGTCCCCCCCCAGTCCCCCCAAGCCCCCTCCCAGTCCCCCCAGTCCCCCCCCAGTCCCCCCAGTCCCCCCAGCCCCCCTCCCAGTCCCGTCCCAGTCCCTCCCAGTCCATCCCAGTTCCCCCCCCAGCACTCAGCGACCAGCAGGAGAAGGCCCTGGTGGAGATCCTGGCGGCCAGCGCCAAGCGGGCGGCGGGGGAGGGGCCCCCAGTGGGACGGGGACCCCCCCACAAGGTAGGGGGGGGGCGGTGTCACCTGGGGGGGGTCATTGTCACCTGGGGGTGCTCATTGTCACTTGGGGGGGGGTCTCAGTGTCACCAAAGGGGGTTATTGTCACCGGGGGGAGGTCATTGTCCCCAAGGGGGGGGGGTTATTGTCACCTGGGGGGGTCTCACTGTCCCTGGGGGGCGGTCTCAGTGTCACCAAGGGGGGGTTATTGTCATCTTGGGGGGGGTCATTGTCACTTGGGGGGGTTATTGTCACCCGGGGGGGTCTCAGTGTCACCAAGGGGGGGTCAGTATTATCTTGGGGGGGGGTCATTGTCCCCAAGGGGGGGTCTTAATGTCACCGATGGGGGGTTAGTGTCCCCAAGGGGGGGGTTATTGTCACCTGGGGGGAGTCTTAGTGTCCCCAAGGGGGGGTTATATGTCCCCAAGGGGGGGTTATTGTACCCAAGAGGGGGTCTCAGTGTCCCCTTTGGGGGGTCACTGTCACCTGGGGGGGGTCAGTGCCACCTGATGGGGTGTCAGTGACCCCTGATGGGGTATCAGTGACCCCTGGGGTGGTGTCATTGTCCCCGGGGGGGGGGTCATTGTCCCGGGGGGGGGTCATTGTCATCATTGTCACCTGTGTCCCCCCCCCAGGCGCCCCCCAAGGGGAGGCGGGCGATGACGGAGCAGCGCTCGCGGCTCAGCCTCTGCCTGGCCCCCATCCTGCCCCGGCTGCTGGCCAAGGTGAGGGGACCCCGGGGGGGCCTCGGGGACATTTTTGGGGTGGGGGGACACCCGGGTGACCCCCCCTCACTCCCTGTGACCCCCCCAAAAGTTTTCGGCGGACGAGGAGAAGGTGACGCCGCTGCTGGAGGTGCTGAGCTGCTTCGAGCTCAGCGTCTACTGCACCGCGCGGCTGGAGAGGGTGAGCGCAGGCCCTATAGGGTCAGCCGGCCCTATAGGGTCACCTGACCCCAATCCTATAGGGTCAGCCAGTCCTGTAGGGTCACCCAGTCCTTATAGGGTCACCTGACCCTAATCCTATAGGGTCACCTAGTCCTTTAGGGTCCCCTGGTCCTTATAGGGTCACCTGGCCCCAATCCTATAGGGTCACTTGGTCCTTATAAGGTCACCCGGTCCTATAGGGTCATCTGGTCCCAACCGTATAGGGTCACCCACTCCTGTAGGGTCAGCTGGTCCCAGCCCTATAGGGTCACCTGACCTGGGTCCTACAGGGTCACCCGGTCCTTATAGGGTCATACTGTCCCCAGTCCTTATAGGGTCCCTGTGTCCCCTGGCCCTTTGGGGTCCCCGTTCCCCATAGGGTCCCCGTGTCCCCTCACCCTTTGGGATCACCATGTCCGCAATCCTTATAGGGTCACCCATTCCCCATAGGGTCCCCATGTCCCCAATCCTTATAGGGTCCCCGTGTCCCCTGGCCCTTTGGGGTCCCCATTCCCCAGAGGGTCCCCTGGCCCTTTCGGGTGGCCGTGACCCCCACCCCATACCCCGCAGCCCCTGGAGCAGGCGCTGGCGCAGCTGCAGGAGCTGGTGCAGAAGCACACGGGGCCGGAGGTGCTGGGGGCGGCCTCCCGAGCCCTGGGGGCCCTCTGCGACCCCCGGCTGCCGCTGCGGGGGCGCGGGGAGCTGGTGAGGAGCCGCCTGGGGGACCTGCTGGGGGAGCGCTGCCACCGCCTGCTGCGGGTACAGGGGGGATTGGGGGGGATCTGGGGGGGATTTGGGGGGTTTGGGGAGATTTGGGGTGGGTTAGAGGGGATTTGGGGTGGGTTAGAGGGGGTTTGGGGGGGATTTGGGGGGGTTAGAGGGGATTATAGGGGGATTTAGGGGGGGTTAGAGGGGATTTGGGGGGATTTGGGGGGGGTTGGAGGGGATTGGGGGGGATTTGGAGGGGAATTGGGGGGATTTGGGGGGCATTCAGGGGGGTTATAGGGGATTTGGAGGGAGTTAGGGGGGATTGTAGGGGTTTCTGGGGGGACTTGGGGTGGTTTTGGGGTAATGGGGTGGAGGTAGTGGGGCAGGGATAGGGGCATGGGGGACCTGCTGGGGGAGCGCTGCCACCGCCTGCTGCGGGTACGGGGGGGTAGAGGGGATTTGGGGGGGATTTGGGGAGATTTGGGGGGGGTTAGAGGGGATTTGGGGTGGGTTAGAGGGGGTTTGGGGGGATTTGGGGGTGTTAGAGGGGATTATAGGGGGATTTAGGGGGGGTTATAGGGGATTTGGGGGGGGGTTGGAGGGATTTGGGGGGGTTAGAGGGGATTTGGGGGGGATTTGGGGTGGGTTTTGGGGTATACGGGGAGTTTGGGGGCATTTATGGAGGTTATAGGGGATTTGGGGGGGATTTGGGGGGGATTTGGGAGGATTACAGGGGGTTGTGGGGGGATTTGGGGGGGTTAGAGGCGATTTAAGGGGGATTCGGAGGGGTTAGAGGGGATCTGGGGGGGATTTGGGAGGATTATAGGGGGTTTGGGGGGGATTTCGGGTGGGTTTGGGGTAATGGGGTGGGGATGGGGGCATGGGGGACCTGCTGGGGGAGCGCTGCCACCGCCTGCTGCGAATACGGGGGGGGTCGGGGGATTTGGGGGGGATTCGGGGGGATTACAGGGGGTTTTGGGGGGGTTGGTGGGGTTAGAGGGATTTGGGGGGATTATAGGGGGGTTTGGGGGGATTTGAGGGGATTATAGGGGGTTTGGGGGGTATTTGGTGGGGTATAGGGGATTATAGGGGGATTTGGGGGGGTTAGAGGCGATTTAAGGGGATTCGGAGGGGTTAGAGGGGATCTGGGGGGGATTTAGGGAGATTATAGGGGATTTGGGGGGAGTTAGGGGGGGTTATAGGGGATTTGGGGGGATTTGGGGTGGGTTTGGAGGGATTATGAAGGGATTTGGGCAGGATTCAGGGGGATTATGGGAGGATTTGGGGGGTTTAGAGGGATTTGGGGGGGGGTTAGGGGATTTGGGGGGGATTCGGGAGGATTTGGGCTGGGTTTAGAGGGAGTTGGGGGAATTAGAGAGGATTTGGGGTGGGTTTGGAGGGGTTAGAGGAGATTTGGGGGGGATTTGGGGTGGGTTTGGAGTGATTTGGGGGGATTCGGAGGGGTTATAGGGGATTTGGGGGGATTAGGGGGAGTTAGGGGGGGATTTGGGGTGGGGATGGGGGCATGGGGGACCTGCTGGGGGAGCGCTGCCACCGCCTGCTGCGGGTACAGGGGGGTTCAGGCGGATTTTGGGGTGATTTGGGGGGTTAGAGGGGATTTGGGGGGTTAGAGGGGATTGGGGGGGTTTAGGGGATTTGGGGGGGATTTGGGGTGGGTTTGGAGGGTTTTAGAGGGTTTATAGGGGATTTGGGGAGTTTAGGGGGGATTATAGAGCATTTTGGAGGGATTTAGAGGGGTTATAGGGGATTTGGGGGGATTTGTGGGGGGTTGGGGGGCTTAGAGCTGGGCTGGGGGTGTTGGGGTGTCCCCAGCCCCCCGGGGTGTCCCCAGCTGTCCCCAACCCCCTGTCCCCCCCCGCAGTTGCCGTCCCTGGACGAGGAGGAGCTGTACAGCGCCACCGCCACCCTAAAGCGCCTCTCCGTCCTCTTCAAGTGTGCCCCGTGTCCCCAACATGTCCCCAATGTGTCCCCCCCCATCCCCAAGCGTCCCCCCCCATCCCCTGGGGCGCTGGCTCCATGTCCCTGTCCCCTTTCCCCCTATTCCTGTGTCCCTAGTCCATCCCTGATGTCCCTGTCCCCATGTCCCTGTCCCCATGTCCCTGTCCCCATTTCCATGTCCCTGTCCCCTTCCCAGTGTCCCCAGGTCCCTGTCCCTATGTCCCCACATCCGTGTCCCCTGTCCCCATGTCCCCTGTCCCCATGTCCCCCTGTCCCCTGTCCCCTGTCCCCATGTCCCTGTGTCCCATGTCCCCTGTCCCCATGTCCCCATGTCCCCTGTCCCTGTCCCCTGTCCCCATGTCCCCTGTCCCCTGTCCCCATGTCCCCTGTCCCTGTCCCTGTCCCCGCAGCGCCCACGACCTGACGCCCTGGCAGCTCTTCGAGCCCTGCACCCTCCTCCTGCGGCGCGCGGCCGACACGGGCGAGGTGCCCCCGCAGGTACCTGGGGACACTGGGGGACACTGGGGACACTGGGGACATTGGGGACAACTCCAGGGAGGGGACACGAGGCCACCCTGTGTCCCCACAGCTCCTTGTCCCCGCCATCACCTGCGCCCACTTCCACATCCTCTGGGAGCTGTCGCGGCTGGCCAACACCGACGTCCCCCAGGTGAGCTTGGGGACATGGGGACAACTGGGGACACTGGGGACAGTTGGGGACATTGGGGACACTGGGGAAGGGGACAGGGACATGGGGGCACTGGGGGTAAGGGGAGAAAAGGGACGCTGTGGGGACAGGGACTTGGGGGTTTGGGGACGTTGGGAAGGGGGCAGGGGTGTGGGGACGGGGATGTGGGGACACTGGGCGGGGATGGGGACATGGGGACAGAGGGACATGGGGCAGGGGACAGGGACAGGATATGGGGACAGGAATAGGACACGGGGACAGGACAGGGGGACAGGAATAGGACACGGGGACAGGACATGGGGACAGGAGCAGGGACATGGGGACATGGATGGGGACACTGGGACAAGAATAGGACACAGGGACAGGGATAGGACATGGGGACAGGGACATGAGGACAGGAATAGGATGTGGGGACATAGATGGAGACATGGGGACAGGATGTGGGGACAGGGACAGGACGCAGGGATGGGGACAGGATATGGGAACACGGATAGGGACATGGGGACAGGAATAGGACAGGGACAGGACTTGGGGACAGGGACAGGACACGGGGATGGGGACAGGATATGGGGACGGGGATGGGGACACCAGATGGGGACACATGGGGACAAGGACCCCCAGCGGCGCCACCACCCCAGGGTAGGGACAGACAACAGGGGGACAGCGGGGAGGGGACAACAGGGGGACAACCCCCTCTTTGCGAGGACGTGGCCCCGGCTTGGGGACATCCCCAGGTGCCACCCGGCTGTCCCCAAATGCCACCCGGGTGTCCCCAGGAGCAGCTGCTGAGCCTGAAGGACAAAACCACCTCCTTCTGCGCCCTGTGCCAGAGCTGCCTCTCCAACGGCGACGCCGGCGTCCGGGAGCAGGTGACAGCGAGGGGACAGAGGGCGAGGTGGCACCTCGGTGGCCCCGTGCCGACCTTGTCCCCGTTGTCCCCGTTGTCCCCAAGGCCTTCGTGGTGCTGAGTGACCTCCTGCTGGTGCTGGGCCCCTCGGGGACACGCGGGGCCGGGGCGGCGCTGGCCCCACTGCGGCTGGTGCCCGACGTGGAGCTGCGCTCCCAGCTGGCCGCCGTGCTCCTCGACCACGTCTTCAGCCCTGGGGACAGGGACGGTGACGGTGAGGTCCCCAACGCGTCCCCAACCCGTCCCCAAGGTGGCCCCGGGGGGCCTCGGGTGGCCCCCGTGGTCATGAAGTGGCTCCCGTGGTCCCAAAGTGGTCCCGATGTCCCCAAGGTGGCCCCGAGATATCTCCGAGCAGTCCCTGGTGGCCTCAGGATGGCTTTGAGGTGGCCCTGGTGGCCCCAAGATGTCCCCTCATGTCCCCAATGTGTCCCCAAGGTGGCCCTGGTGGCCCCAAGATGTCCCCTTGTGTCCCTTTGATGTCCCCAAGGTGTCCCCAAGGTGTCCCCAAGCCCCCTGAAGGACTTCTCCCATCTGGTTCTGGCTTCCCTTTGGTGCCCCAAATCCCCTCAACATCCCCTTAGTGCCCCCAGACCCCACGGAGGACCTCCCCCAGCTGCTCCTGGCGTCCTTTCCGTGTCCCCAAGCTGTCCCCAAGCTGTCCCCTTGTCCCCGCAGAGCCCGATGCCGCCGAGGCACACATGGAGGACCTGCAGCGCCGCCGCATGCTGCTGGCCGGCTTCTGCAAGCTCATCATCTACAACGTCCTGGAGCCCAGCGCCGCCTCCGACGTCTTGAAGTACTATGACAAGGTGGGGACAGGGCTGGGGACACTGTCCCCCCCCCCGCTGTCCCCTCGGCTCTTTGGGGACCCCCCTGTTTCCCCCAGTTTCACGCTGAGTACGGGGACATCATCAAGGAGACGCTGGCGTGCATCCGCCGCATGGACGGCCAGGAGTGGGCGTGCGTCGTGCTGCTCAGCCTGCAGCAGGTCCGGGGGGGGTCCTGGGGGGCTTCAGGGGGCTTTGGGGTTGGGGGGGGGCTCCAGAGGGGGATTTGGGGTTCCTTGGGGTGCTCCAGGAGGTCTTGGGAGGCTCCAGAAGGGGATTTGGGGGGCCTGGGGGGCTCCAGAGGGGGCTTTAAGGTTCCTCAGGGGGCTCCAGGAGGTCCTGGGGGGGCTTCAGGGGGATTTGGGGGGCCTGGGGGCTCCAGAGGGGGATTTGGGGTTGTGGGGGGCTCCAGAGGGGCTTTAGGGTTCTTTGGGGGCTTCAGGATGTCCTGGGTGGGCTTCAGGGGAATTTGGGGTTCCTTGGGTGCTCCAGAGGGGGATTTGGGATTCTTAGGGGGCTCCAGGAGGTCATGGGGGGCTCCAGAGTGGGCTTTTGGGGTCCCTGGGGTGCTCTGGGGGGGGGCTTCAGATGGATTTGGGGTCATCAGGGTGCTCTGGGGGGACTTCTGGGTTCCCCTGGGGGTTCTCAGAGGTTTGGGGGGGGGGGATCAGATGGATTTGGGGTCATTGGGGTGCTCCAGGGGGGACTTTTGGGGTCCCTGGGGGGCTCCAGGTGGATCTGGGATTATTGGGGGGGCTCTGGGGGGGCTTTTGGGGTCTCTGGGGTGCTTGGGGGGGCTTCAGGTGTATTTGGAGTCATTGGGGGGGGGCTAGGGGGGGCTTTTGGGGTCTCTGGGGTGCTCTGGGGTGGGCTTCAGATGGATTTGAGGTCATCAGGGTACTCTGGGGGGGCTTTTGGGGTCCCTGGGGGGCTCCAGGTGGATTTAGGGTTATCGGGGGGGCTCTGGAGGGGGGGGATTTGGGGGTCTTTCTGACCGTGCCCCCCCCCCCCCAGGTGATGACGGAGCTGCTGATGGAGCACGGCCCCGGGTTGCGGGGGGTCCCCGCTTTTGGGGGGCTGCGGGATTTGGGGCGCCGCCTCTCCCTCTTCTTCGGCCCCCGCCCCCAACCCAACCGCCAAGTGCTGCTGCGCCTGCACCGGTAACGGGGGGGGCACCGGGGGGGCACGGATATTTGGGGGGGGGTCCTGGGGGTGTGGGGAGGGGGTTTTGGGGGGATAAGAAGGG